>NC_084617.1:7255604-7285604 GCF_033978795.1 Nerophis ophidion | reverse complement strand
AGGTAGGAATTTTACAAAGATAGATATACCGGGCACCCCAGTCAAAATAATTTCCCAGACCTTTTCTATAGTGTTGTCCCTTAAGGTTCTGTACTATAATCATTTTTGTGAAGCACCTCTGTACTACATCACACAGAATGTTTGATATAAGAGCCCGACTCCGGCAGCAAACGTCTCTCAGAGTGAGAGTGCACATTCCGCAGAAGGATGATGTCAGCACTCCGGCTCTCAGGCGGCTGGCGTGCGTCCACGTCCGCTGACATACGGCGTGAACAACGTGCTGCACAATCTTGGGCTTGGCTTCTAAAAACAATCTGGGCCTTCACTTTCAGGATTATAAATGATTCAGGCCCTGCAAAAGAGGAGCGGATTTGGGATTTCCCGACAGCAGAGGCGGGATTCGGCCTTAAAGTGCAGTTGTTTTTAGAGAAAACAAAACAAAATACTATATTAATGTCTTAGTAGGTCATAAACGAGGGTTCCAGGACGTCTGGAGCTGGGAAAGCCTGTAAAACGTAAATTTGCCATGTTCTAACACGGTGTGACTGTTCAACTGTGTAATGCTACAGTGGCCTAGAAATAGTAAATCCATCCATCCATTCATTTTGAAATATACTTCTTTAATTAAACCTCTGCCTTGTTTTTAATGAATATATGGTGGATGGTGCGAAGCTTAAACAGCAAACAAAGTGAATTTAGTACAAAAGTTTTATTTACCCATAATCAAAAAGTACAAAGTTGGATTGACTTGCCCATGCAAACAGACAACGTCCTCCGGAGGAGTTGGATAACGGGTGTCAAACTCTTAAAGCTGCAAGGAGCGTTGGTCGGGTCCGCCTTTGGCCGCTGCCAAGCCCTGGTCTAAGTCAGACCTACATAGAGGTCTTTGTTTCATGTCTCTACGACATTCCTAACAGAAGTTACAAGCAGTTTTGTCTGGGTTTTTTCCTAGGGGGCGCTGGAGCGCAATTTTGACTTTTGGGGTTTGTTTTTTTATTAGATGGCAATTTCCGCCAGTCCTGATGTGTGTGTATAATTTGGTGAGTTTTGAAGCATGTTAAGGGGGTCAAATTACAGATCAGCATTTCTGGATGTTGTTGATAAATGGCTTTCGCTTTGCATAGTAGAGCTTAAACTTGCAATAAAAACTTGCTTCAACTCTCAAATTTGGCCCGGCGTGTAATTTCATTTGGCCCTTGAGGCAATATCAAATCGACATTAGAGTTGGCCCGCCGGTACTATACTGCGGTGGTGCCGCTATAACACCGCATTCACCGCTAATACTCCTACGTGCCAACCCTCCCCATTTTCCCGGGAGACTCCCGAAGTTCAGTGCCCCTCCCGAAAATCTCCCGGGACAACCATTCTCCGGAATTCCTCCCGCTTTCCACTCGGACCACAATATTGGGGGGGCCACGTCCACTTTTCCTCCATACACCCAGTCGCATAATGTAAGCGGCTCGTAAGCACACGTAAGTGAATGCAAGGCATACTTGGTCAACAGCCATACGGGTCAAACTGAGGGTGGCGGTATAAACAACTTTAACACTGTTACAAATATGCGCCACATTGTGAATCCACACCAAACAAGAATGACAAGCACATTTCGGGAGAACATCTGCACCGTAACACAACAGAACAAATACCCAGAACCCTTTGCAGCACTAACTCTTCCAGGACGCTACATTATACACCCCCTGCTACCACCAAACCCCACCCACCTCATTGTTATTTAATTTTAAAATGTATTAGCCTGTGGAAAAAGTTAATGTTGATATTTACTTTAGAAGGCTGCAAAAAGAAAAGAGGCATTACATTTTGATTTAAATTGTATTCAATATGCGATGAGGTGGCGACTTGTCCAGGGTGTACATCGCCTTCCGCCCGATTGTAGCTGAGATTGGCGCCAGCGCCCCCCGCAACCCCGAAAGGGAATAAGCGGTAGAAAATGGATGGATGGATGGATGCCATTGATGTTCTATCGTTTGTTTTTTGAAAGTTGTTTTTTGGGGCGGCATAGCTCGGTTGGTAGAGCGGCCGTGCCAGCAACTTGAGGGTTGCAGGTTCGATTCCCGCTTCCGCCATCCTAGTCACTGCCGTTGTGTCCTTGGGCAAGACACTTTACCCACCTGCTCCCAGTGCCACCCGCACTGGTTTAAATGTAAAAATTGGATATTGGGTTTCACAATGTAAAGCGCTTTGAGTCACTAGAGAAAAAGCGCTATATAAATATAATTCACTTCACTTCACTATGAAGTTATATAAGCGTTGCTTGTTCCGTATTCAGTGTTAAAGCAAATCAGTGTAGCAAACTGAGCGATAATTAACATTTTATTCATGCACTTTCTTTTGTATGTTTGATTCATTCATTATTAATTTATTTTCAAACGTCTTATTAGCCTGTGGAAAAAAAGTTTATGTTTATATTCAACCCAAGAAGGCTGCAAAATAGAAAAGAGGCATTCAATGTTTATTCAAATTGTATTTGATATGCCATTGATATATTTTTCATTATTATTTGAAACTCGATGATTTTACAAGTCAATATATCAATCAATCAATCAATCAATGTTTACTTATACAGCCCTAAATCACTAGTGTCTCAAAGGGCTGCACAAACCACTACCACATCCTCGGTAGGCCCACATAAGGGCAAGGAAAAACTCACACCCAGTGGGACGTCGGTGACAATGATGACTATGAGAACCTTGGAGAGGAGGAAAGCAATGGATGTCGAGCGGGTCTAACATGATACTGTGAAAGTTCAATCCATAATGGATCCAACACAGTCGCGAGAGTCCAGTCCAAAGCGGATCCAACACAGCAGCGAGAGTCCCGTTCACAGCGGAGCCAGCAGGAAACCATCCCAAGCGGAGGCGGATCAGCAGGGCAGAGATGTCCCCAGCCGATACACAGGCAAGCAGTACATGGCCACCGGATCGGACCGGACCCCCCCCCCCCCACAAGGGAGAGTGGGACATAGGAGAAAAAGAAAAGAAACGGCAGATCAACTGGTTCTAATTTAACTGACTCCTTACCCAGACCGGTAGTCTCGCATCTTCCATTTAAATCCGGCTTCAGGATGGAGGGAAGTGGTGTTCTGTGGGGATTAGCCTTCTGCTTTGTTTTTAGCCCCGCTCGGCTACTATACTCCCCTGCTTCACAGGCCGCTGGATGTAGCCGTCGACGTATTCCCGTGCGAATTAGCAGGTCTAGCAAGCACGCGTCTATCAGTCCAAAACGGCCCGATATGTCCACATCCGGAAGTGTCTGGCGGTCGTACGTGATCACGGAGTGACCACGATGTGAGCCAGCCATAAAGTCTGTGGAACTGTCCGGTATTTCTGCCAAATGTTCCATCTTTAGCAGGAGCTCCTCGAGGTCGCAGCCCTTCCAGGCGCCGCCATCTTGGAATTATTCAAAGTTATATAAGCCTCGCTTGTTCAATATTCAATGCAAAACTTGTTTGGGTCCCTAGTAAAACGTTAACTTGTTCAACCTTGGCCCGAGGCTTTGTTCAGTTTTACATTTTGGCCCACTTTGTATTTGAGTTTGACACCCCTGAGTTGGATGATCGAGAATCATGCGAATCGTACATAGACCTGGTCTACTGGCCGTTTATATGTTTCCCTCATGTGTCAAGGTCACGTTGTTTTGGACCTGTTTCACTCCTTGAATCCCTTAGTCATAAAAAAGAATCAAAACATTTTGTAGAATGGTCAGAGCGACCATATATTCAACTCCATCCATCCATCCATCCATCTTCTTCCGCTTATCCGAGGTCGGGTCGCGGGGGTAGCAACCTAAGCAGGGAAGCCCAGACTTCCCTCTCCCCAGCCACTTCGTCTAGCTCTTCCCGGGGGGATCCCGAGGCGTTCCCCAGGCCAGCCGGGAGACATAGTCTTCCCAACGTGTCCTGGGTCTTCCCCGTGGCCTCCTACCGGTTGGACGTGCCCTAAAAACCTCCCTAGGGAGGCGTTCGGGTGGCATCCTGACCAGATGCCCAAACTACCTCATCTGGCTCCTCTCGATGTGGAGGAGCAGCGGCTTTACTTTGAGTTCCTCCCGGATGGCAGAGCTTCTCACCCTATCTCTAAGGGAGAGCCCCAAACTCATTTCGGCCGCTTGTACCCGTGATCTTATCCTTTCGGTCATGACCCAAAGCTCATGACCATAGGTGAGGATGGGAACGTAGATCGACCGGTAAATTGAGAGCTTTGCCTTCCGGCTCAGCTCCTTCTTCACCACAACGGATCGATACAACGTCCGCATTACTGAAGACGCCGCACCGATCCGCCTGTCGATCTCACGATCCACTCTTCCCCCACTCGTGAACAAGACTCCTAGGTACTTGAACTCCTCCACTTGGGGCAGGGTCTCCTCCCCAACCCGGAGATGGCACTCCACCCTTTTCCGGGCGAAAACCATGGACTCGGATTTGGAGGTGCTGATTCTCATTCCGGTCGCTTCACACTCGGCTGCGAAGCGATCCAGTGAGAGCTGAAGATCCCGGTCAGATGAAGCCATCAGGACCACATCGTCTGCAAAAAGCAGAGACCTAATCCTGCGGTCACCAAACCGGAACCCCTCAACGCCTTGACCGCGCCTAGAAATTCTGTCCATAAAAGTTATGAACAGAATCGGTGACATTCAACATTCAACTCTCACCCACAGAATAGTGAATTATATTTTATATAGCGATTTTTCTCTAGTGACTCAAAGCGCTTTACATAGTTAAACCCAATATCTAATTTTGACATTCAAACCAGTGTGGGTGGCACTGGGAGCAGGTGGGTAAAGTGTCTTGCCCAAGGACACAACGGCAGTGACTAGGATGGCTGAAGCGGGTATCAAACCTGCAACCCTCAAGTTGCTGGCACGGCCGCTCTACCAACCGAGCTATACCGCCCGGTATAGAATGGTCAGAGCGACCATATATTCAACTCTCACCCACATATCAATCAATCAATCAATGTTTATTTATATAGCCCCAAATCACAAATGTCTCAAAGGACTGCACAAATCATTACGACTACAACATCCTCGGAAGAACCCACAAAAGGGCAAGGAAAACTCACACCCAGTGGGCAGGGAGAATTCACATCCAGTGGGACGCCAGTGACAATGCTGACTATGAGAAACCTTGGAGAGGACCTCAGATGTGGGCAACCCCCCCCCCTCTAGGGGACCGAAAGCAATGGATGTCGAGCGGGTCTAACATGATACTGTGAAAGTTCAATCCATAGTGGCTCCAACACAGCCGCGAGAGTTCAGTTCAAGCGGATCCAAGACAGCAGCGAGAGTCCCGTCCACAGGAAACCATCTCAAGCGGATCAGCAGCGTAGAGATGTCCCCAACCGATACAGGCGAGCGGTCCATCCTGGGTCCCGACGAGCAGTCCATCCTGGGTCTCGACTCTGGACAACCAGTACTTCATCCATGGTCATTGGACCGGACCCCCTCCACAAGGGAGGGGGGGACATAGGAGAAAGAAAAGAAGCGGCAGATCAACTGGTCTAAAAAGGAGGTCTATTTAAAGGCTAGAGTATACAGATGAGTTTTAAGGTGAGACTTAAATGTATATAATCCTTCAATGGTTCAGAACAGAAAGAAAGAAACGAGCAGACATTCTTAAGGCTTTTTGACCGACTTTATTTTCGCATTTTGACAAAATATGGTGATTCTAAGTTCTAAATTCTAAATTAATTATTATTTGCAAAAAATTAATACATTTTATGAGTTCGAACATCAAATATGTTCACTTTGTAGTGCATTCAATTGAATATGGGTTGAAAAGGATTTGCAAATCGTTGTATTCCGTTTATATTTACATCTAACACAATTTCCCAACTCATATGGAAACGGGGTTTGTAAAAAAAAAAAATATTTGGGAATATCCAGTTGAAAAGCTTAACGGGTCGCATGTGGCCCCCGGGACTTAATTTTGCCCAGGTCTGATTTAGACAGAACCAATCCCCTACAGGGCTTCACGGTGGCAGAGGGGTTAGTGCGTCTGCCTCACAATACGAAGGTCCTGCAGTCCTGGGTTCAAATCCAGGACTCGGGATCTTTCTGTGTGGAGTTTGCATGTTCTCCCCGTGACTGCGTGGGTTCCCTCCGGGTACTCCGGCTTCCTCCCACTTCCAAAGACATGCACCTGGGGATAGGTTGATTGGCAACACTAAATTGGCCATAGTGTGTGAATGTGAGTGTGAATGTTGTCTGTCTATCTGTGTTGGCCCCGTGATGAGGTGGCGACTTGTCCAGGGTATACCCTGCCTTCCGCCCGATTGTAGTTGAGATAGGCGCCAGCGCCCCCCGCGACCCCAAAAAAGGGAACAAGCGGTAGAAAATGAATGGATGAATGAATGAAAGGTCAGAAATTCCACTAGAAATTCTTTAAGTCACAGGTGTGATTTTCGCTCGTCCGCCTTTGTAGTCTGTAGTCAATAAGCTTCTTATTTTTCTCCATTTTCCTGTTATGGGACATAGAATAAAATAGAATAGAATGGACTTTATTGTCATTATATATGCAAGTAACGAGATTAAAAACTCCAATTTAAGATGCGGTAGTGGGAACAAAAATGGGGTAAGATAAATAACACAAGTGTCGGGATTATTTGTTGTTGAACCCCTTAATGCAGAGATGGAGGCAGGCATGGAATGTGAAAAGATATTTAATTAAATACTAAGACAAAAACAAAACCAAAAGGGTACAAACAAAAGGCTCGCACATGGGCGGATGTAACAAACTAAGGGCTATGAACAAACTCATCGGAAGCAGGGAACAAAAAACAGTAAGCTACAAAACATCCACCAAATATAGCTTACCGCTACGCTGCATTCACACGACCGGTAGGAACAACAAGTAGAAAATGACATCGACTCGACAGGAGCGACAATGATCCAGCACTGACTGGAAGACAAAGTGGGTACAAATAGGAGCGGGCTGATTGACAACAGGTGTGGCCAGGTGCCAATCAGCCACAGATGAGGTGACAACAGTACACAGGGAGACAAACAGGAAGCTGAACCAAAATAAGAGCACTTGACAGGAACTAAAGACAGGAGATGCTGAACACAGAGGAAACAAAGACAAATGCAGAGGAAAAAACTAAAACATAGACAAACTGCCTGACAACAAGAGGTAATAAAGGAAAACACAACTAACAATTGAAATAAACAGACTACTATCCAATAAAAATAATAAGCAATCCTGTACAATATACAAAACACTATAGAAATACAAAATACTTTACAATATACAGAACAAGAGTAGAGTACCGAGGTAATAAATAACAATCAGTGTCGGACGTATTTCACACTCAGTAGGGTATTAGGGTAGGATATTGTATAGGGGTGAATTATTATTATTATAAGTTAGAGTTCAAACATGGAGACAGCTCTGGGAAAGAAGCTGTCTCTGAGCCTGTTTGTTCTGGCACCTGTAGCGCCTGCCCCATGGTAGCAGGTGGAACAGGTGGAAGCCAGGGTGTGTGCTGTCTTGGCTGATGTTTTTTGCTTTCTTGAAGCAACGGGAGTTATGTAAATCCTTCAGGGAAGATTTTATGACCCTCTGAATCGCCTGTTTGTCTGCTTTTGTGCAGCTGGCGTACCGCACTGTTATGCAGTACGTCAGCAGGCACTAGACCAGGGGTGCCCATTACGTCGATCGCGAGCTACCAGTCGACCTCGGGGGGTGTGGTGTGTCAATTGATCTCGAGCCAGGCTTTTAAAAAAAATAGACCTAAAAATTAGTGATCATCAATCTTCACCAAGACGTCACTTAAATGACATTCACGGTACCGGAGGGTCTTGTGAGATGAAGCTGGCTGCTGCAAGATCATTATTATGAAAATATGACCGAGAGGAAGGCGAGAAACACTTTTTATTTCAACAGACTCTCGCGCCGTACCTTCCGTCAAAACTCTAAAGGCTGACTGCACATTTCCTATCTTCACAATAAAAGCCCTGCTTCATGCTGCCTGCGTTAACTAAATACAGAGTCTCGGAAAACTGGCGTGCACAAACGAGCCCTCAGAAAGCTGGCGTGCACATCACTTGTGCACGCCAGCTTTCCGAGACTCTTATTTTGTTAGCGCAGGCAGCATGAAGCAGGGCTTTTATTGTGAAGATAGGAAATGTGCAGTCGGCCTTTAGAGTTATGACGGAAGGGACGGCGCGAAAGTCTGTTGAGATAAAAAAGTGTTTCTGGCCTTCCTCTCTGTCATTTTTTCATAATAATGAACTGGCAGCAGCCAGCGTCATCTCACAAGACCCTCGGGTGCCGTGAATGTCAATCAAGCAAGCTACGGAATTTGCCGCCAATGTTTTTCTTGTAAAGTGTATGGAAGCTGGATGAATTAGATGCCAAAAACCAACCACTTTGATGTGGTATTGTACAGAAAGGACAACTTTGTTTCTCCTCCATTTGAAAATGTGGGCGTTATCGTCATTACTGTAACGCCGGTTCGGCATCGTGGTACCGGGTTCGATTCCCTCGAGGATGCGTCAAACGAAGAACACAACAAAGGTAAGATCTAACAAATTTATTAACAAAAAGTGAGCTCTGAACAAAAACACTGGAGCTAATAAAAAGGGAAACAAAAGACGCTAGCGTGAAAGCTAGGAAATATAAACAACTAAGATTTGGCACGATGGCACAAAAAATGAAAACAAAGATGATTAGCATGTGAGCTAAAGATGACAACAAAGTGGCTTAGCTAATGAGCTAGCGAGAAAAACATACCTGACATTCCTTGTTGCATGTGAGCAAATTAGAGTCCCAGAAAGAATAAACAGAAGAGGCTGGCTTATAAAGGGAAGGTAATTAGCAGTGAACAGGTGTGCAGGAACCGGGAGTAACAGCTGAAACTAATAAGTAACCATGGTGATGGACTAAACGGGAAATAAACGGATCAGACGGAGAATGAGAACAAAGATGGAAAAATAAACAATAATATTTGAAGATCCGAGTCACGGATCGCAACAATTACTGTCTGATTCCAATCAATGCAAGTCATCAGAATCAGGTAATACACCAACTTATATTCTTGTCTTCGTGAAAGAAAGACATCTATATGTGTTACACATGCTTGTATTATCATTAAACACATTTAACTTGTTTACAAAAAATGTCTCTTTCATAAATAAATACATATAAATGATATATATAAATGAGGTGGATCCCCTCGAGTTGGTTGATTGAAAAGTAGCTCGCCTGCAGAAAAAGTGTGGGCACCCCTGCTCTAGACAGCCGAGCGATAGGCGGTCCCCATCAGCTGCCTCTCCGGTCTGTTCTTCCTCAGAACCCTCCGGAAGTAGAGTCTCCGGTGGGCCTTCCGGATGACCGCAGTTGTAGTTTGGGGTCCGGGACAGGTCAGAAGATATGAAGGTGCCGAGGAACTTGAAGGAGCTGACTCTCTCCACCTCCTTGCCGTGGATGTAGAAGTGTTTTTCCTGAAGTCAAAGATGAGTTCCTTGGTTTTGTGGTGTTCAGTGCCAGATTATTCACTGAACACCACGCTGATAGTATCAGGACCTAATCTCTTTATGAAGACTCACCCCCCCCCCCTGTAATGGGAACCATCAATGTTGTGTTGTTGTGTGTTTTACTGTCTGAGGTCGGTTGGTCAGGAAGTCCTTAATCCAAAGACAGATGGGTGTGGGGAGGCCTTCGTTCAGCAGTTTGGTGACCAGGATGTCTGGAATGATAGTATTGAAGGCGGAGCTATAGGCAATGAAAAGCATCCTGACATAGCTTCCCCGGTGTTCCAGGTGGCTCAGTGTAGAGTGGAGAGCCATGGTTATGTTTTGTTGTTGTGTGTTTTACTGTCTGAGGTCGGTTGGTCAGGAAGTCCTTAATCCAAAGACAGATGGGTGTGGGGAGGCCTTCGTTCAGCAGTTTGGTGACCAGGATGTCTGGAATGATTGAAGGCGGAGCTATAGGCAATGAAAAGCATCCTGACATAGCTTCCCCGGTGTTCCAGGTGGCTCAGTGTAGAGTGGAGAGCCATGGTTATGTTTTGTTGTTGTGTGTTTTACTGTCTGAGGTCGGTTGGTCAGGAAGTCCTTAATCCAAAGACAGATGGGTGTGGGGAGGCCTTCGTTCAGCAGTTTGGTGACCAGGATGTCTGCAAAGATAGTATTGAAGGCGGAGCTATAGGCAATGAAAAGCATCCTGACATAGCTTCCCCGGTGTTCCAGGTGGCTCAGTGTAAAGTGGAAAGCCATGGTTATGTTGTGTTGTTGTGTGTTTTACTGTCTGAGGTGGGTTGGTCAGGAAGTCCTTAATCCAAAGACAGATGGGTGTGGGGAGGCCTTCGTTCAGCAGTTTGGTGACCAGGATGTCTGGAATGATGGTATTGAAGGCGGAGCTATAGTCAATGAAAAGCATCCTGACATAGCTTCCCCGGTGTTCCAGGTGGCTCAGTGTAGAGTGGAGAGCCATGGTTATGTTGTGTTGTTGTGTGTTTTACTGTCTGAGGTGGGTTGGTCAGGAAGTCCTTAATCCAAAAACAGATGGGTGTGGGGAGGCCTTCGTTCAGCAGTTTGGTGACCAGGATGTCTGGAATGATGGTATTGAAGGCGGAGCTATAGGCAATGAAAAGCATCCTGACATAACTTCCCCGGTGTTCCAGGTGGCTCAGTGTAGAGTGGAGAGCCATGGTTATGTTGTGTTGTTGTGTGTTTTACTGTCTGAGGTCGGTTGGTCAGGAAGTCCTTAATCCAAAGACAGATGGGTGTGGGGAGGCCTTCGTTCAGCAGTTTGGTGACCAGGATGTCTGGAATGATGGTATTGAAGGCGGAGCTATAGTCAATGAAAAGCATCCTGACATAGCTTCCCCGGTGTTCCAGGTGGCTCAGTGTAAAGTGGAGAGCTATGGTTATGTTGTGTTGTTGTGTGTTTTACTGTCTGAGGTGGGTTGGTCAGGAAGTCCTTAATCCAAAGACAGATGGGTGTGGGGAGGCCTTCGTTTAGCAGTTTGGTGACCAGGATGTCTGGAATGATGGTATTGAAGGCGGAGCTATAGTCAATGAAAAGCATCCTGACATAGCTTCCCCGGTGTTCCAGGTGGCTCCGTGTAAAGTGGAAAGCCATGGTTATGGTGTGGATCTGTTTGTCCGGTAGGCAAACTGCTGTGGTTCTAGGACAGGGATCACCAACGCTACCAGGTCGCCCGTAAGGACCAGATGAGTCGCCCCCTGGCCTGTTCTAAAAATAGCTCAAATAGCAGCACTTACCAGTGAGCTGCCTCTATTTTTTTAAATTGTATTTATTTACTAGCAAGCTGGTCTCGCTTTGCTCGACATTTTTAATTCTAAGAGAGACAAAACTCAAATTGAATTTGAAAATCCAAGAAAATATTTTGAAGACTTGGTGAAGTGAATTTATATAGAATTTATTTTATATAGCACTTTTCTCTAGTGACTCAAAGCGCTTTACATAGTGACACCCAATATCTAAGTTACATTTAAAGCAGTGTGGGTGGCACTGGGAGCAGGTGGGTAAAGTGTCTTGCCCAAGGGCACATCGGCAGTGACTAGAATGGCGGAAACGGGAATCGAACCTGCAACCCTCAAGTTGCTGGCACGGCCACTCTACCAACCGAGCTATGCTGCCCCACATCACTTGGTCATCACTTGTTTAAATACATTCATTTATTTTTTTACTTTGCTTCTTATAACTTTCAGAAAGACAATTTTAGAGAAAAAATACAATCTTAAAAATGATTTTAGGATTTTTAAACACATATACCTTTTTACCTTTTAAATTCCTTCCTCTTCTTTCCTGACAATTTAAATCAAAGTTCAAATAAATTTATTTTTTTTATTGTAAAGAATAATAAATACAATTTTTTTTAATTCTTCATTTTAGCTTCGGTTTTTTTCGACGAGGAATATTTGTGAAATATTTCTTCAAACTTATTATGATTAAAATTAAAAAAAAATATTCTGGCAAATCTAGAAAATCTGTAGAATCAAATTGAAATCTCATTTCAAAGTCTTTTGAATTTCTTTTAAAAATTTTTGTTCTGGAAAATCTAGAAGAAATAATGATTTGTCTTTGTTAGAAATGTAGCTTGGTTCAATTTGTTATATATTCTAACAAAGTGCAGATTGGATTTTAACTTATTTAAAACATGTCATCAAAATGTTAAAATTAATCTTAATCGGGAAAAATTCTAATCATGTTCCATAAGGAATCAATAAAGTACTATCTATCTATCTATCTATCTATCTATCTATCTATCTATCTATCTATCCATCCATCCATCCATCCATCCATCCATCCATCCATCCATCCATCCATCTATCCATCTATCCATCTATCTATCTATCTATCTATCTATCTATCTATCTATCTATCTATCTATCTATCTATCTATCTATCTATCTATCTATCTATCTATCTATCTATCTATCTATCTATCTATCTATCTATCTATCTATCTATCTATCTATCTATCTATCTATCTATGTATCATCCATCCATCCACCCATCCATCCATCTATCTATCTATCTATCTATCTATCTATCCATCTATCTATCTATCTATCTATCTATCTATCTATCTATCTATCTATCTATCTATCTATCTATCTATCTATCTATCTATCTATCTATCTATCTATCTATCTATATATCCATCCATCCATCCATCCATCCATCCATCCATCCATCCATCTATCTATCTATGTATCTATCTTTTTTTCGAAAAGATTCGAATTAGTTAGTTTTTCTCTTCTTTTTTTCGGTTGAATTTTGAATTTTAAAGAGTCGAAATTGAAGATAAACTATGTTTTAAAATATAATTTTAATTTTTTTCCTGTTTTCTCCGCATTTATACCGTTCAATTAAGTGTTTTTTTAAATAATTTATTCCCTACAAAAGACCTTCCCTAAAAGGAAAAAAAAATGTATGACAGAATGACGGACAGAAATACCCATTTTTATATATATACATATAGAGTTATTTATTAAAGGTAAATTGAGCAATTGGCTATTTCTGGCAACTTATTTAAGTGTGTATCAAACTGGTAGCCCTTCGCATTAATCAGTACCCAAGAAGTAGCTCTTGCTTTCAAAAAGGTTGGTGGCCCCTGTTCTAAGGTGTGGGGGAGGCAGGCTTGGATGTGGTGGAGGACCAGCCTCTCGAAGCACTGGTTTTTAATGAATAGTTTGGCCTACTACGCTACCGTATTTTAACGTGGGTCATTATAGCGGTAGGTGTGTTTTCTGAAGAGGCACTTGGTGTAAAAAAAAAAAATGGAGAAGCACTCGTCTAGACAGACTGATCAGCATCAATTTTGAATGAACGTTTTTTTTGCGATAGTTGCTCACACATTGTAGTCACGGTCCGATTCCCAGGCGATACAATAGTGTGAAAAGCAACCTGTGAAAATATCCGCAAAGTAATCTCCACAATCATCTTTTTTAAGGGATTATCATTTACAGTGAAACGCCGACACGATGCTGCAGCCGCGCAATTTTCAGACAAAAGATTGATTTTTATGGGTTTTGTTTTGCTTTCTGGAGGCGGGGAGAAGGGGCTTCCAGGAGGTAATGGACGGTGCACAACTTAAAATTGCAACCATTTCATCTTTAAATACAAAAAAAAAAAAAGCAAAGTCATAGCAGCAGAGAATAGAAAAGTATTAAGCGTCAAATATTATTGTCATCCTTTAGAATGGCTGCCAAAAAGGGGGCGGGTCTCAGCTTCATCTTGACTTGTGGACCAAACTACATAAAACATTTATAGTTAAATAAAATTAAAATAACAAAATAAAAAATGACAAAAATTTAATCTTTTTTACTTACATTTTTGTTATTTTTTTTTACTTTTATTTTTATTTTACTTTCGATGTAAAAAATGTAAGACAAAAATAAAGGCAGCACGGTGTGACAGGGGTTAGTGCATGTGCCTCACAATACAAACGTTCTGGGTAGTCCTGGGTTCAATCCCGGGTTCGGGATCTTTCTGTGTGGAGTTTGCATGTTCTCCCCGTGACTGCGTGGGTTCTCTCCGGGTTCTCCGGCTTCCTCCCAACCTCCAAAGACATGCACCTGGGGATAGGCTCCTCCCACCTCCAAAGACGTGCACCTGGGGATAGGCTCCTCCCACCTCCAAAGACATGCACCTGGGAATAGGCTCCTCCCACCTCCAAAGCCACTCACCTGGGGATAGGTTACTCCCACCTCCAAAGACATGCACCTAGGGATAGGCTCCTCCCACCTCCAAAGACATGCACCTAGGGATAGGCTCCACCCACCTCCAAAGACATGCACGCGGCGATAGGCTCCTCCCACCTCCAAAGACACGCACCTGGGGATAGGCTCCTCCCACTTCCAAAGACACGCACCTGGGGATAGGCTCCTCCCACCTCCAAAGACACACACCTGGGGATAGGTTGATTGGCAACACTCTATTGGCTCTAGTGTGTGAATGTTGTCTGTCTATCTGTGTTGGCCCTGTGATGAGGTGGCGACTTGTCCAGGGTGCACCCCGCCTTCCGCCCGAATGCGGCTGAGATAGGTTCCAGCACCCCTCCCAACCCCAAAAGGGACAAACAGTAGAACATGGCTGGTAAGACAAAAAGAGCAACAAATACCAACAACTTCCAGTTATACATTTTCTACAATTTCACAATAAAAGACTGAATATTAACACGATATGGACATCGTTCCTCTTTTACGTGGGATTTATAGTATTAACTATGAACAATAAAACACTGAATATTAACAAAATATGAACATCGCCCCTATTGTACGTGGGATTTACAATATTATCTATGAATAATAAAAGACTGAATATTAACAACATATGAACATCACTCCTCTTTTACGTGGGTTTTACAATATTAACTATGAACAATAAAAGACTGAATATTAACAACATATGAACATCGCTCCTCTTTTACGTGGTATTTACAATATTAACTGTCAAGCTTGCTCCTGACGGTTTGTTTGTGTTTTAGTTTTTTCCTCTGTGTGCGTAGTATTTCCTCTCAGCGCTCTTATTTTGTTGGTTTCCTGTCTTTCTCCCTGAGCGCTGTTTCCCTTTAGCTGTAGCTGATTGGCACCTGGCCACACCTGGTGTCAATCAGCCTAATCCTATTTTTACCTGCTTCTGTCCTACAGTCAGGGCTGGATTATTGTCGCTTCTGTATTGTCGCTCCTGTCGTGTCGTGTCTTTGCAGCGTAGTGGTAAGCTATATTTCGGTAGTTGTTTGTAGCTTACTGTTTTTTGTTCCCTGCTTCCAGTTTGTTTTCATACTACAAGTAAAGATTTCTGTTTCCTGCTTGTTATCCTCTAGCTCCCATGCTAGCTCTTTTAGTTTGTTATCCGCCCCGTGCGCGCCTTTTGCTAGTACCCTTTTTGTTTGTTCTTGTTTTAGTCTTTAAATTAAATCATGTTTTCCCACGCAATGCCTGCCTCCCTCTCTGCATCTTGGGGTTCGTCAACAACAAACTTTGACTATTAACTATGAACAATAAAAGACTGAATATTAACAAGATATGAACATTGCTCCTCTTTTACGTGGGATTTACAATATTAACTATGAACAATAAAAGACTGAATATTTACAACATATGAACATCGCTCCTCTTTTACGTGGGATTTACAATATTAACTATGAACAATAAAAGACTGAATATTTACAACATATGAACATTTTTCCTTGTTTACGTGGTATTTACAATATTAACTATGAACAATAAAAGACTGAATATTTACAACATATGAACATCTTTCCTTGTTTATGTGGTATTCACAATATTAACTATGAACACTAAAAGACTGAATATTAACAAAATATGAACATCGCTCCTCTTTTACGTGGGATTTACAATATTAACTATGAACAATAAAAGACTGAATATTTACAACATATGAACATTTTTCCTTGTTTACGTGGTATTTACAATATTAACTATGAACAATAAAAGACTGAATATTTACAACATATGAACATCACTCCTCTTTTACGTGGGATTTACAATATTAACTATGAACAATAAAAGACTGAATATTAACAACATATGAACATCACTCCTCTTTTACGTGGGTTTTACAATATTAACTATGAACGATAAAAGAGTGAATATTAACAAAATATGAACAACGCTCCTCTTTTACGTGGAATTTACAATATTATCTATGAACAATAAAAAAGTGAGTATTTACAACATATGAACATCTTTCCTTGTTTATGTGGTATTTACAATATTAACTATGAACAATAAAAGACTGAATATTAACAACATATGAACATCTTTCCTTGTTTACGTGGTATTTACAATATTAACTATGAACAATAAAAGACTGAATATTAACAACATATGAACATCGCTCCTCTCTTATGTGGGATTTACAATATTAACTATGAATAATAAAAGAGTGAATATTAACAACATATGAACATCACTCCTCTTTTAGGTGGGTTTTACAATATTAACTATGAACAATAAAAGACTGACTATAAACAAGATATGGACATCGCTCCTCTCTTATGTGGGATTTACAATATTAACTATGAACAATAAAAGACTGAATATTAACAAAATATGAACAACGCTCCTCTTTTACGTGGGATTTACAATATTATCTATGAACAATAAAAGACTGAATATTAACAAAATATGAACAACGCTCCTCTTTTACGTGGAATTTACAATATTATCTATGAACAATAAAAAAGTGAATATTTACAACATATGAACATCTTTCCTTGTTTACGTGGGATTTACAATATTAACTATGAACAATAAAAGACTGAATATTAACAACATATGAACATCGCCCCTCTTTTACGTTGGATTTACAATATTAACTATGAACAATAAAAGACTGAATATTAACAACATATGAACATCGCCCCTCTTTTACGTTGGATTTACAATATTAACTATGAACACTAAAAGACTGAATATTAACAAAATATGAACAACGCTCCTCTTTTACGTGGGATTTACAATATTATCTATGAACAATAAAAAAGTGAGTATTTACAACATATGAACATCTTTCCTTGTTTACGTGGTATTTACAATATTAACTATGAACAATAAAAGACTGAATATTAACAACATATGAACATCGCCCCTCTCTTATGTGGGATTTACAATATTAACTATGAATAATAACAGATTGAATATTAACAACATATGAACATCGCCCCTCTTTTACGTTGGATTTACAATATTAACTATGAACAATAAAAGACTGAATATTAAAAACATATGAACATCGCCCCTCTTTTACGTTGGATTTACAATATTAACTATGAACAATAAAAGAGTGAATATTAACAACATACGAACATCGCCCCTCTTTTACGTTGGATTCACAATATTTACTATGAACAATAAAACACTGAATATTAACAACATATGAACATGGCTCCTCTCGTATGTGGGATTTACAATATTAACTATGAACAATAAAAGACTGAATATTAACAACATATGAACATCGTTCTTCTCTTATGTGGGATCTACAATATTAACTATGAACAATAAAAGACTGAATATTTACAACATTTGAGCATCTTTCCTTGTTTACGTGGTATTTACAATATTAACTATGAACAATAAAAGACTGAATATTTACAACTTATGAACATCTTTCCTTATTTACGTGGTATTTACAATATTAACTATGAACAATAAAAGACTGAATATTAACAACATATGAACATCGCTCCTCTCTTATGTGGGATTTATAATTTTAAATATGAACAATAAAAAAGTGAGTATTTACAACATATGAACATCTTTCCTTGTTTACGTGGTATTTACAATAATAACTATGAACAATAAAAGACTGAATATTAACAACATATGAACATCGCCCCTCTTCTATGTTGGATTTACAATATTAACTATGAACAATAAAAGACTGAATATAACCATTATATGAACATCGCTCCTCTTTTACGTGGTATTTAAAATATTAACTGTCAGGCTTGCACCTGACAGATTGTTTATGTTCTATTTTTTTTCCTCTGTGTGTGTAGTATTTCCTCTTAGCGCTCTTATTTTGTTGGTTTGCTGTCTTTCTCCCTGAGCGCTGTTTCTCCATAGCTATGACTGATTGGCACCTGGCCACACCTGGTGTCAATCAGCCCGTTCCTATTTTTACCTGCTTCTGTCCTACAGTCAGGGCTGGATTATAAAAGACTGAATATTAACAACATATGAACATCGCTCCTCTTTTAGGTGGTACTTACAATATTAACTATGAACAATAAAAGACTGAATATTAACAACATATGAACATCACTCCTCTTTTACGCGGGTTTTACAATATTATCTATGAACAATACAAGACTGAATATTAACAACATATGAACATCGCTCCTCTCTTATGTGGGATTTACAATATTAACTATGAACAATAAAAGACTGAATATTAACAACATATGAACATCACTCCTCTCTTACGTGGGATTTACAATATTAACTATGAACAATAAAAGACTGAATATTTACAACATATGAACATATTCCCTTGTTCACGTGGTATTTACAATATTAACTATGAACAATAAAAGAGTGAATATTAACAACATATGAACATCACCCCTCTTTTACGTTGGATTTACAATATTAAGTATGAATAATAAAGGACTGAATATTACCATTATATGAACATCGCTCCTCTTTTACGTGGTATTTACAATATTAACTGTCAGGCTTGCCCCTGACAGATTGTTTATGTTCTATTTTTTTTCCTCTGTGTGTGTAGTATTTCCTCTTAGCGCTCTTATTTTGTTGGTTTGCTGTCCTTCTCCCTGAGCGCTGTTTCTCCATAGCTGTGACTGATTGGCACCTGGCCACACCTGGTGTCAATCAGCCCGTTCCTATTTTTACCTGCTTCTGTCCTACAGTCAGGGCTGGATTATAAAAGACTGAATATTAACAACATATGAACATCGCTTCTCTTTAACGTGGTACTTACAATATTAACTATGAACAATAAAACACTGAATATTAACTACATATGAACGTCGCTTCTGTTTTACTTCTCAGACCAGCTCCTCCATAGTTGAAAAACAAGCAAAACACAACAAAAAAAATCTTAACGGGCCGCATGTGGCCCGCAGGCGGTATTTTGCCAAGGTCTACCTTGCACAAAGCATAATTCATCATAAAAACATGCACATTACTAATGCATTGTGCTGCTGCTGCATTCACTGACACTACGTGAACAGGAAAGCAAATATGAGACGACAGAGACAAATAGGAGGCAGGGAATACGCAGCAAGGCACCATGGGAGTGTGTGTGTGTGTGTGTGTGTGTGTGTGTGTGTGTGTGTGTGTGTGTGTGGAGGAGGATGTGAAAAGATATGCATTACCGGCGGCTGTAAAGCGTTATTTATTGTGAACGCTTCCTAAAAGGCTCTTATAGAGTTTGTCATATAGAATAACTCAGAAAAGTGTCAGCAGATTTTGAGTTTTTTCTTAATTGGGTGCTTTAAAACCTGCACGGCAACAGGTGGGCGGGCTTATTTTCTGAGAACCTATATGAGCACGTTAAAAAGTAGCGTTTTATCATTTTTATTATGTTATTGTTAATACTATGAATAATATTTAAGGTCATCAGTAATGTATCATGGCATTTAAGGTAGGCGAGAATTTGTGTAAAGACTATTTATAATTTGTGTATATTTTATTTGCTGCAAAAATTGTTTTCTAAATAGTAATTTTATTTAATTTGTTATTATTAATACATCAGTACACTACCGATTTAAAGTAAGTTGGTTTATGATATTTTTACTTGCATCAGTTGTATCATAACTATTAATACTACCATTAAATGACTAGTAATAATAATAACAAATAAAACTTTATCACTTTATGTTACTTATAGCAGTTGTATTACTAATAATAATTACAACAACAACTTCATACTATTCATATTATTCAGATTAATAATACTAACAATAAATAACACTTCATATTGTTATTGTAAATAATATTTTTACTGCTCGTACTAACGATAATAATCAAAATCCTCATTAATATAATAAAGCAAATAAGGTAGGTATTAAGTTGTGTAAATCATTTTTTTTTTAATTTGCATTATTTTTATTTGTGGCTGCAGTAACTTTCAAAATGAATGGATGTTTTTGTTTCATTTATTATTGGTAGCATTAGTAATAAATGTGTATACTACCAATTTTAAAATCGGTTAAAAAAACAACACTTTTTCTTTGCATTCATACTACTACTACTAGAATGTAATAATAATCATAGTAATATTGTAATAATAAAATACCAATATGAATGTGTCCTTTATAATCATAACAATAATGATAATAAAAAATCATACTAATAAAAACATTTTTTTTTTCTTTGAAAATTTCAAATATTTGCACTTTATGTGTACCTAATAAATTGGTCAGTGTTCTGCACATGCTTCAAAATCTTTTTATACATTTTAGTTTAAAACAAGTCTAATAAAATGCATAAAAAATTGTGTAATAATAAAATGTTATTTTTACATTTTAGTAAAACCGTTTTTACTCATAAATGTATAAAAAAATAAAAAAAAATATGTAATCAAGTACATAGAAAAATATGTAGTATATATATATATATATATATTTATATATATATATATATATATATATATATATATATATATATATATATATATATATATATATATATATATATATATATAAATATATATATACATTACATTTTAGTTCAAATAATTTAATAATAAAATGCATTAAAAATGTGTTACAATATTAAAGTGCTTTTTATAATCATAACCATAATGATAATAAAAAAATCATGCTAATAAAAACGTTTGTAAATTGTAACTGGCATGGATTTGTACTTTGGGTGTGCCTAATAAATTGGTTGGTGTTCTACACATGTTTCAAAATATTTGTATACATTTTAGTGTAAAAAAATAAAAAAAATCTGCTAAAATAATGCATAAAAAATTGTGTAAAATAGTAAAAACATTTTTTTTTACATTTTAGTAAAAAAAAACTAATAAAATGCATACAAAAATTGTTTAACAATAGTAATATGTTTTTATAATAATAATAATGATAATGAAAAAATTTACTAATATAAAATGTTTTTTTTTTTTATTTTTTTTACATTTTTACCTCAAATATTTGCACTTTGGGTGTAGCTAATAAATTGCTCATTTTTTTGCATATGCTTCTAAATATGTTTTTACATTTTTACATTTTAGTAAAAAAAATCTACTAATAAAATGCATAAAAAAATTCCGTAACAGTAATGTTTTTTGTTGTTTTTTTACATTTCTGTTTAAAAAAATCAACGAATAAAATGCATTCAAAATTGTGTAATAAAATGCATACAAAAATTGTTTAACAATAGTAATATGTTTTTATAATAATAATAATGATAATGAAAAAATTTACTAATATAAAATGTTTTTTTTATTTTTTTTTTACATTTTTACCTCAAATATTTGCACTTTAGGTGTACCTAATAAATTGCTCGTTTTTTCGCATATGCTTCTAAATATGTTTTTACATTTTAGTAAAAAAAAATCTACTAATAAAATGCATAAAAAAATTGCGTAACAGTAATGTTTCTTTGTTGTTTTTTTACATTTCTGTTTAAAAAAATCAACGAATAAAATGCATTCAAAATTGTGTAATAATAGTAAAAAAAAAAATTGTTTAATCTAATAAAATGCATACAAAAGTAACACTAGGTTTTATAATCATAATAATAATGATGAAAAAAAATCATACTAATAAAAACATTTTTGTTTACGTTGTAGCTGTCAAATATTTGTACTATGGGTGTACCTAATAAATTGGTCGGTGCAACAAGGGGGCCTCAGTCTGAGCATTTTTTTATTTTTCTTGTTACACCTCATGCATGGATTATGCATGCATGACTGCTGGTTTTTAATACAAAATGTCAAAGATAACAAAAGCAAAGAGCAACCCCGGTAAACAGTATGCACGCATCACATATAGTAATAAAAAAACAACAACAAAAAAACAATAACATTTCCATCTAAGTCAACGGGCACTCTGCCCGCGAGTCCAGGATGCAGCAAGTGTTAAGCTCTAACTCTCTTTTAGGGGATCCAGAGTCACTAAATCTACTCACCGGAGGAGACCAAAACGGCAAAATAAACCCACCTTTGCATTACTGAGCATAATGCATATATATATATATATATATGTATATATATATATATATATATATATATATATATATATATATATATATATATATATAGTGGTGAGTGTGCACGCTGTCATCATTGCTGCTTCATGCAGTAATAATTATATGCACTTATGCACGCTTAATAAAACCGTAACACAGGGGAGTTAACACGGAGCTAACGGCGCGGAATATTTTATTTCACACTCAAGTTGACGGAGACCCTTGATGTTTCATAGGGTTAATGCACCGGTGTCAAACCCAAGGCCCCCAAAAGCCTGATGTATCAATAAAGTCCTGTAACTTGTTTTACTGAATAAATTGTTTTTATATTTTGGCAGGAAAAAAAAAATACATGTACGCCATATAATTGCAATTTTTTTTAACTTAGATATTGTCTAATCATGCAAAAAATATATTATCAAATAATTTTTGAAATAGAAATAAATACTAATAATATTATTTTAGCCATCAAATTGTGCAATGTGAAAGTATCAATAGATTTCATGATAAAATTGTGACATTGACTCTGGTTTTTACAGCATTTTTCTTTAAATGAAAATATAAATATATATATATATATATATATTTTTTTTTTTTTTTTACTGTAATAAACTGAAGTGCCGTTTTGGCGTTTACAGTAATTGATTTGTGGTAAAAAATAAAATGAAAATAAAAATAAATGGCAGATCAGGTGCTCAAATTTTACTGTAAAAATGCACTTTTTTTATTTACAGTAAAAAACAAACATGTAAATTTTACAGTAAAATTCTGGCAACTGAGCTGCTTTTTTTCATACCATCCAAACATCAGTACTGTTTCTCCATTTACAGTAATACAAACTACATTTTAAAGTGAAATTACTACAACTTAGCATATTTTTTTAGATAAAATAATACATAATAAAATAATAAATAATTAAAAAAAGCATTAAAATAAAATAAACCAAATGGCAGAGCAGGTGCCTAAATTTTACCGTAAAAATTCATTTTTTTATTTACAGTAGAAAACAAAAAAGCAAATGCTACAGTAAAATTCTGGCAACTGAGCTGCTTTTTTTCATACCATCAAAAAATCAGTACTGTTTCTCCATTCACAGTAATACACATTACATTTTAAAGTGAAATTACTACAACTTAGCATATTTTTTAAAATACAATAATAAATAATAAATAAAATAATACAATTATAAAATACAATTTAAAAAATGGCAGATAAGGTACCCAAATTTTACTGTAAATTTTTTTTTTTTTAATTTTCAGTAAAAAACAAAAAATTTAATTTTACAGTAAAATTCTGGCAACTGGGCTGCCTTTTTCATACCATCCAAACATCAGTACCGTTTCTCCATTCGCAGTAATCTACACTACATTTTAAGGTGAAATTACTGCAACTTACCATATTTTTTTAAATAAAATAATAAATAATAAAATAATGAATAATAAATAAAATAATAAAATGGAAAAAATAGCATATCAGGTGCCCAAATATTACTGTAAAAATGCACTTTTTTTATTTACAGTAAAAAACAAAAATGGAAATTTTACAGTAAAATTCTGGCAGCTGAGCTGCTTTTTTCATACCATCAAAACATCAGTACTGTTTCTCCATTTACAGTAATACAAACTACATTTTAAAGTGAAATTACTACAACTTATCATATTTTTTTAAATAAAATAATAAATAAAATAATGAAATAAAATTTAAAAAATGGCAGATCAGGTGCCCAAATTTTACTGGAAAAATTCATTTTTTTATTTACAGTAGAAAACAAAAATGCAAATGCTACCGTAAAATTCTGGCAACTTAGCTGCTTTTTTGCATACCATCCAAACATCAGTACTGTTTCTCCATTCACAGTAATACACATTACATTGTAAGGTGAAATTATCGCAATTTACCATATTTTAAAATAAAATAATACGATAATAGATAATAAATAAAATATTGAAATGAAAAAAAAGGGCAGATCAGGTGCCCGAATTTTACTGTAAAAATGCATTTTTTTATTTACAGTAAAAAATTATTTTTTTCAATTTTACGTTAAAATTCTGGCAACTGAGCTGCTTTTTTTTATACCATCAAAACATCAGTACTGTTTCTCCATTCGCAGTAATATACACTAAATTTTAAGGTGAAATTATTGGAACTTACCATATTTTTTAAATAAAATAATAAGATGATAAATAATAAATAAAATAATAAAATACAATTAAAAAATGGCAGATCAGGTGCCCGAATTTTACTGTAAAATGCATTTTTTTATTTACAGTAAACACATTTTTTTAATTTTACAGTAAAATTCTGGCAACTGAGCTGCTTTTTTTCATACCATCAAAACATCAGTACTGTTTCTCCATTCACAGTAATACACACTACATTTTAAGGTGAAATGATTGCAACTTACCATATTTTTTAAATAAAATAATAAATAATAAATAAAAGAATAAAATACAATTTAAAAAATGGCAGCCTTTTTTCTGACGAGGAAAAAGCGCAAAGAAGAAGTCATCTTTGTGGGGATGGCCAATAACTGTGCTCTTAAAAAAAACAAAAACGACGCCATTGATTTGAGTTCAATCTAAGAATCCGATTGGAGTGCCCGAATTTTAATGCAAAAATGTATTTTTTTATTTACAGTAAAAAAACAGAAATGTAAATGTTATAGTAAAAGTCTGGCAACTGAGCTGCTTTTTTTCATACCATCAAAACATCAGTACTGTTTCTCCATTCACAGTAATACACATTACATTTTAAGGTGAAATTATTGCAACTTACCATATTTTTTAAATAAAATAATACGATAATAAATGATAAATAAAATAATGAAATGAAATTTAAAAAAAATGGCAGATCAGGTGCCCGAATTTTACTGTAAAAATGAATTTTTTAATTTACAGTAAAAAAATGTTTTTTTTTAATTTTACGGTAAAATTCTGGCAACTGAGCTGCTTATTTTCATACCATCAAAACATCAGTACTGTTTCTCCATTCGCAGTAATATACACTACATTTTAAGGTGAAATTATTGGAACTTACCATATTTTTTAAATAAAATAATAAGATGATAAATAATAAATAAAATAATAAAATACAATTAAAAAATGGCAGATCAGGTGCCCGAATTTTACTGTAAAATGCATTTTTTTATTTACAGTAAACACATTTTTTTAATTTTACAGTAAAATTCTGGCAACTGAGCTGCTTTTTTTCATACCATCAAAACATCAGTACTGTTTCTCCATTCACAGTAATACACACTACATTTTAAGGTGAAATGATTGCAACTTACCATACTTTTTTAAATGAAATAATAAATAATAAAATCATAAATAAAATAGTGAAATACAATTTAAAAAAAATGAAAGATCAGGTGCCGAAATTTTATTTTAAAAATGCATTTTTTAAATTTGCAGTAAAAAACAAAAATTTAAATGTTATGGTAAAATTCTGGCAACTGAGCTGCCTTTTTGCAAACCATCAAAACATCAGTACTGTTTCTCCATTCACAGTAATACACACTACATTTTAAGGTGAAATTATTGCAACTTACCATATTTTTTAAATAAAATAATAAATAATAAATAAAAGAATAAAATACAATTTAAAAAATGGCAGCCTTTTTTCTGACGAGGAAAAAGCGCAAAGAAGAAGTCATCTTTGTGGGGATGGCCAATAACTGTGCTCTTAAAAAAAACAAAAACGACGCCATTGATTTGAGTTCAATCTAAGAATCCGATTGGAGTGCCCGAATTTTAATGCAAAAATGTATTTTTTTATTTACAGTAAAAAAACAGAAATGTAAATGTTATAGTAAAAGTCTGGCAACTGAGCTGCTTTTTTTCATACCATCAAAACATCAGTACTGTTTCTCCATTTACAGTAATACACATTACATTTTAAGGTGAAATTATTGCAACTTACCATATTTTTTAAATAAAATAATACGATAATAAATGATAAATAAAATAATGAAATGAAATTTAAAAAAAATGGCAGATCAGGTGCCCGAATTTTACTGTAAAAATGAATTTTTTAATTTACAGTAAAAAAATGTTTTTTTTTAATTTTACGGTAAAATTCTGGCAACTGAGCTGCTTATTTTCATACCATCAAAACATCAGTACTGTTTCTCCATTCGCAGTAATATACACTACATTTTAAGGTGAAATTATTGGAACTTACCATATTTTTTTAAATAAAATAATAAATAATAAAATAATCAAATACAATAAAAAAAATGGCAGATCAGGTGCCCAAATTTTACTGTAAAAATGCATTTTTTTATTTACAGTAAAAAACAAAAATGTAAATGTTATAGTAAAATTCTGGCAACTGAGCTGCTTTTTTTTATACCATCAAAACATCAGTACTGTTTCTCCATTCACAGTAATATACACTACATTTTAATGTGAAATTATCTGAATTTACCATATTTTTTAAACAAAATAATAAATAATAAATAAAATATAAAATACAATTAAAAAAATGGCAGATCAGGTGCCCGAATTTTACTGTAAAAATGCACTTTTTTTATTTACAGTAAAAAACAAAAATGTAAATGTTATAGTAAAAGTCTGGCAACTGAGCTGCTTTTTTTCATACCATCAAAACATCAGTACTGTTTCTCCATTTACAGTAATACACATTACATTTTAAGGTGAAATTATTGCAACTTACCATATTTTTTAAATAAAATAATACGATAATAAATGATAAATAAAATAATGACATGAAATTTAAAAAAAATGGCAGATCAGGTGCCCGAATTTTACTGTAAAAATGAATTTTTTTATTTACAGTAAAAACATTTTTTTAATTTTACAGTAACATTCTGGCAACTGAGCTGCTTTTTTTCATACCATCAAAACATCAGTACTGTTTCTCCATTCGCAGTAATATACACCACATTTTAAGGTGAAATTATTGCAACTTACCATATTTTTTTAAATGAAATAATAAATAATAAAATCATAAATAAAATAATAAAATACAATTAAAAAAAAAATGAAAGATCAGGTGCCGAAATTTTATTTTAAAAATGCATTTTTTATATTTGCAGTAAAAAACAAAAATTTAAATGTTATGGTAAAATTCTGGCAACTGAGTTGCCTTTTTGCAAACCATCAAAACATCAGTACTGTTTCTCCATTCATAGTAATACACACTACATTTTAAGGTGAAATTATTGCAATTTACCATATTTTTTAAATAAAATAATAAATAATAAATAAAATAATAAAATAATAAAATACAATTAAAAAATGGCAGAACAGGTGCCCAAATTTTACTGTAAAAATGCATTTTTTTAATTTACCGTAAAAAACAAAAATGTAAATGTTACAGTAAAATTCTGGCAACTGAGCTGCTTTTTTTCATACCATCAAAGCATCAGTAATGTTTCTCCATTTACAGTAATATACACTACATTTTAAGGTGAAATGATTGCAATTAACCATATTTTTTATACATTTTAGTTAAAAAAAATGCATTAAAAAGTTGTGTAAAAATGGTGTTCACTGTTTAATGCGGCTCTCTGGGGCCGAACATAACTGCGAAGTGGCCCTCAGTGAAAACAACTTTGACAACTCTGGACTAATGTGAACCTGTAACAAAAAATATATATTTTTCGATACTAACACAAATACAGCAGAGTGGATTTAAAATAAAGTAATAGTAAAAATAATAGAAAAAAAAAATACTTAAAAAAATAAAAACAATATTAATAATAATAGTAAAAATTATATTAATTAAACATATATAATGTTGGGTTCATATACATGATGTACTGTAGTTGCAATATCGATATCACTTTTGTATCTTTATCAAACCGTTGAGACCAACATTGTGCGTGTTTTTCTGCTTTATATCTTTTTATGTCATTTATTTTCACTTCCTTTTCTTTGGCGGACTGCGACCAGAAAAGCCTACAGTCCCTTACGCCCGGGAGAAATAATACAGTGCAAAAAGATGACTAGTAAGCGATTATTCTAACAAAAAGCGACATCGGTGTGTAAAGGATATCGCCACATGGGCTCAGGAACACTTCGGAAAACCACTGTCAGTAACTACAGTTGGTCGCTACATCTGTAAGTGCAAGTTAAAACGCTAATATGCAAAAGCCAAAGCTATTTATCAACAACACCCGGAAATGCCGCCGGCATGGCTGGTCCCGAGCTCACCTAAGATGGACTGATGCAAAGCAAAAAAGTGTTCTGTGTTCAAACTGTTTTTGGAAAATGTGAACCAAAGAGGAAAAGAACCATCCGGACTGTTCTAGGAGCAAAGTTCAAAAGCCAGCATATGTGATGGTATGGGGGCACTATTAATGCTGAAAGGGACATACAGGTTTTGGAGAAATACATGTTGCCATCCAAGCATCTTTTTAATGGACGCCCCTGCTTATTTCAGCAAGATAACGCCAAGCCACATTCTGCACGTGTTATAACAGCGTGGCTTGGTAGTGAAAGAGTGCGGAAATAATTCCACCTGAAAAGCTGCCAAAATTGCTCTCCTCAGTTCCCAAAACGTTTATTGAGTGTTGTTAAAAGGAAAGGCCATGTAACACAGTGGTAAAAAATACCCCTGTACTAACTTTTTTGCAACGTGTTGCTGGCAATAAATTCTAAGTTAATGATTGTTTGCACAAAAAAAAATAAGTTTCTCAGTTAGATCATTAAATATTTTGTATTTATAGTCTATTCAATTCAATATAAGTTGAAAAAGTTTTGCAAATCATTGTATTGTGTTTTTATTTACCATAAACACAACGTGACAACTTCACTGGTTTTGGGTTTTGTACAATAAACATATTTTTATAAACAGTGCATATTAAAATGTGTGGGCTAAAAGATAAGGACAATAATAAGAAAACACATATGAGTAAAATCTAACCTGTGTTATATTTTTTGGGTCATTTTAGTGCTAAAGTTAATGTTAGGTCTTTAAGATTTTTCAATGAGGCGACTAATTTAGCTGAACTGAAGCCAATTCGCAAACTTTTTTTTTGGGCTCGTTTCATTGCTTTTCTCACTTGTGTTGCATTGCAATTAGTTTCCTCAATGAGGGAAAAAACAAAACAAAAAAAAAAACAGCTGCTCCGGACAAATTGCTTTCAAGAAAATGAAAGTTGGACATCCCACATAGAGAATAGCTGGCAAAATGAAGCTAAATGTTCCTCACAATCCCACAGTCAGACAAGGCACAGGAGCCGAGCGTTAACAAGATTTTAATAATAATGAATAAATAAAAGTATAAATAAATAAATACAAAATAATAAAAAAATAATTTTAATAATAATGTTTTCAGTCACGTCCGTATCCTCTCTCCCCTCCTGCTCCCTACTGTTAAAGACAACAGATGATTAGATCAACACGTACCACCTGTGACATCTAATCACCCGCCGGCTGTGTCTCGCCGCCACGCACCCTGTCTGATGGTGCTCTGTCCTCAGCGCCATGGACAGAGGCGGTGACTTTTGCTCCTGCAAGCAGGGCCGGCTCCATCTCCCTCCACATTACGTTTTATAACATTCCTCGACTTTACCATGCTGCAATTATTCTTGTACTGGCGGTGCTTCTTAATTATTTACCATAATTAATTACCATTAAGCACATAATGAAAAGTACTCATGGATTTTTCTGTAAAACACATTGTATGCGTTATTAATATTATTAATATTGCAAAAATAATTTTTTGTGTTGATTTTTGGATGGTTTTCTTTGCATTTAAATACCTTTTTTTATATCCATTGTTTAATATGGATATATTATTATTATTATTATATATATTGTTAAACGGCATGGCACAGTTGGAAGAGTG
>NC_084617.1:7140604-7245604 GCF_033978795.1 Nerophis ophidion | reverse complement strand
AGTTTTATTGTTGTTTATGTGTTTTGTTTGTCCGTTTTAAAACAAAAACGTGTGGCAAAATATGCAACATTTTACACCAACAATATCTCAAAGTTGAATATTTAATGTGACGTAATTGGAGTCAATAATTCATAATGATATTGATTTTTATTCCATTTAAAAAAAAAGAAAAAGCCTGCATGGCAACTTTGTGTTATTAGAGTCAACATTGCAATATTTTCTTGTTTAATTTCACTTTTTTGCTCTATTGTTTTTAATCATATTTTTTAGAATGTGCCGTGGGGCCGTTAAAAAAATTCCCTGCGGGCCGCAAATGACCCCCGGGCCACACTTTGGACATCCCTGATTTAAAGTATGAAATGACCTATAATAACAAGGAACAAACACGGGTGAACAGTGGTTTACTTCCAAATGTAATGCACACCCATGTTTGATGCACGAGGACACACCAAAAGAGCTTAAAGCAGCAAAAATGTTTTTTCGGTGAAAAGAAGCCTCAGCATGTTCTCCCCCGTGTTCCTGAGGCCATCATTCATCCTCCCGAGCCCACAATGCACCTCTTTAGCTGCTCCGTGTATCTGCCGGGGAAAAAAAATAACCACTAAGACCAATAAAGGCGGCCATCTCTCGCCTTCTACCCTACTTCTTGCAGATAATGACAAATTACCAGCCTTGTCACTCAAAGCGGCGCGGAACCAAAAAATCCGGGCGGGATGTTCCGAAAGACATAAAGGGAGAAGACCGCGAAGATGAAGGGCTTTTGTCGCCGGCATGTGTGCGAGGCCACTTCTGGTCACGGACTTGTCTTCCTGCTCATGCCCGCAGGCCAGGAAGGATGCAAAGTGGGCACGATAATGTTGTTACATCATCTTTCCAGCTGAAAAGACTAAAAAGTGTGGGTTCTGTGAGATGCTTTGACTGTCAGGGTCAGTGAAAATCATTTTTTTTTTCTTCTACCACATCATAATAAATAGAAATATCTAAAAAATGTCAGACTTTACACATTTATGTTCATTTTCTGTACAATATTACTTATTATTAATACAGTATGCTGATATTAATGAATATATTTGATATAGACAGAAATAGTCATTCGTATGTGTCACCGACTTTACCTGTCGGGTTCCACTGACCACCCAGGAAGGACATTGCTTAGCAGGTTTGACTCTTAAATGATAAATAAAAGGGTTGTACTTATATAGCGCTTTTCTACCTTGAAGGTACTCAAAGCGCTTTGACACTACTTCCACATTTACCCATTCACACACACATTCACACACTGATGGAGGGAGCTGCCATGCAAGGCGCCAACCAGCACCCATCAGGAGCAAGGGTGAAGTGTCTTGCTCGGGACACAACGGACGTGACGAGGTTGGTACTAGGTGGGATTTGAACCAGGGACCCTCGGGTTGCGCACGGCCACTCTCCCACTGCGCCACGCCGTCCGACTCTTGTTTATTTTTCAATAAAGCTCCTTCTCCGCTGCTCGCCCCTCGGTCGCTTTTCAGCCGGCCGCGTCTCTGTCTCTCAATTCATATGTGTGACCGACTTTCCCTGTCGGGTTCCACTGACCACCCAGGAAGGACATTGCTTAGCAGGTTTGACTCTTGTTTATTTTTCAATAAAGCTCCTTCTCCGCTGCTCGCTCCTCGGTCGCTTTTCAGCCGCCCGCGTCTCTGTCTCTCATTCATATGTGTGACCGACTTTCTCTGTCGGGTTCCACTGACCACCAGGGAAGGACATTGCTTAGCAGGTTTGACTCTTGTTTATTTTTCAATAAAGCTCCTTCTCCGCTGCTCGCTCCTCGGTCGCTTTTCAGCCGGCCGCGTCTCTGTCTCTCATTCATTTGTGTGACCGACTTTCCCTGTCGGGCTCCACTGACCACCCAGGAAGGACATTGCTTAGCAGGTTTGACTCTTGTCTATTTTTCAATAAAGCTCCTTCTCCGCTGCTCGCTCTTCGCTCGCTTTTCAGCCGGCCGCGTCTCTGTCTCTCAATTCATATGTGTGACCGACTTTCCCTGTCAGTTTCCACTGACCACCCAGGAAGGACATTGCTTAGCAGGTTTGACTCTTGTTTATTTTTCAATAAAGCTCCTTCTCCGCTGCTCACTCCTCGGTCGCTTTTCAGCCGGCCGCGTCTCTGTCTCTCATTCATATGTGTGACCGACTTTCTCTGTTGGGTTCCACTGACCACCAGGGAAGGACATTGCTTAGCAGGTTTGACTCTTGTTTATTTTTCAATAAAGCTCCTTCTCCGCTGCTCGCTCCTCGGTCGCTTTTCAACCGGCCGCGTCTCTGTCTCTCATTCATATGTGTGACCGACTTTCCCTGTCGGGCTCCACTGACCACCCAGGAAGGACATTGCTTAGCAGGTTTGACTCTTGTCTATTTTTCAATAAAGCTCCTTCTCCGCTGCTCGCTCTTCGCTCGCTTTTCAGCCGGCCGCGTCTCTGTCTCTCAATTCATATGTGTGACCGACTTTCCCTGTCAGTTTCCACTGACCACCCAGGAAGGACATTGCTTAGCAGGTTTGACTCTTGTTTATTTTTCAATAAAGCTCCTTCTCCGCTGCTCACTCCTCGGTCGCTTTTCAGCCGGCCGCGTCTCTGTCTCTCATTCATATGTGTGACCGACTTTCTCTGTTGGGTTCCACTGACCACCAGGGAAGGACATTGCTTAGCAGGTTTGACTCTTGTTTATTTTTCAATAAAGCTCCTTCTCCGCTGCTCGCTCCTCGGTCGCTTTTCAACCGGCCGCGTCTCGTGTGCTCTTTGACGCTCTTGCTCTTCTTTTGCTGCGGATTCTCCTTGTTGGAGCCTATTTATCTTATTTATTTATGAATTGTTTTGACAATCTAAGTCAATAACGCCAATGACGTTGTTTATTATTTATTGGATGTATTAGATGAATTATGATTGATTGACTGATTGTTTTCAGCTGCTCACGCTCTCCCTGGTGAGCCACTCCCCCCTCCTATAATTAGGAGGGGGGAGTGGCTCACAATAAAACTCCTCACTCCGTCATATTGAAGGAGTGAGAAGTGATACTGTTTGTTTACCACTAAATAAGTTTATTTGTATTATATAGAAAGTCAACCACGGTGAATATTTTGTTTGTTTGTGAAAATAAATTAACATTTTGAAACTGGAAGTATCTCCGCGAGTGCTTATTAGGAATTTAATGCATCATAAAACCTCCTCCTCAAGGCTACTCTGCAATCTTTATTTTTATTTTTTCGAAACCTTTTTGGAACGACGGAGTAGCCGTAACACTCCTCCTTCTGCCCTGATCTCTCCTCCTTCTCCCCTTTTTTACACTGCGAGGAGATATGTTGATTGTCTGCCGGTGCGCGATCCACGCACCTGAATTAGATTGCGGCGGCGTTGCCTCTCCGCTCCGCCGCATTCTCCGCCTCCTTGCCACCATCTTGGGCAGGGCTACAGCATGCCCTGCCCCACCAATGGCCCGTCGGCTACGCCTCTCCACACTATGCTTAATAAAAAAGCATATTAAAATAGAAAAGTACAAATTTAGACAGTTATTTAACCATTGAGTAAAATACAAAACCCCAAACTAGTCAAGTTGGCATGTTGTGTAAGTCATAAATAAAAACAAAATACATCCTTTTCAACCTATATTCAATTTAATAGACTGCAAAGACAAGCTACCTAATGTTAAAACTGGTAAAATGTCTTATTTTGGGAAAATTCTAGCTCACTTGGAATGGGACGCCTGCAGCATGTTTAAAAAAAGCTGGCACAAGTGGCAAAAAAGATTGAGAACGTTGAGGAACGCTCATCAAACACTTATTTTGGAAGGTCGAACAGGTGGGTGCCGTGATTGGGTATGAAAGCAGCTTCCATGAAATGCTCGGTTTATTCACAAACAAAGACGGGGCGAGGGTCGCCACTTTGTGAATAAATGTGTAAGCAAAATTGTCGAACAGTTTAAGAACAACATTTCTCAACTAGCCATTTAGGGATTTCACCATCTACAATCTGTAATATCATCAAAAGGTTCAGAGAATCTGGAGAAATCACTGCAAGTAAGTGATGATATTACAGACCTTTGATCCCTCAGGCGGTACTGCGCCAAAAAGCGACATCAGCGTGTAAAGGATATCACCCCATCGCCCCAGGAACACTTCAACCAATCAATCAATGTTTATTTATATAGCCCCAAATCACAAATGTCTCAAAGGACTGCACAAATCATTACGACTACGACATCCTCGGAAGAACCCACAAAAGGGCAAGGAAAACTCACACCCAGTGGGCAGGGAGAATTCACATCCAGTGGGACGCCAGTGACAATGCTGACTATGAGAAACCTTGGAGAGGACCTCAGATGTGGGCAACCCCCCCTCTAGGGGACCGAAAGCAATGGATGTCGAGCGGGTCTAACATGATACTGCGAAAGTTCAATCCATAGTGGCTCCAACACAGCCGCGAGAGTTCAGTTCAAAGCGGATCCAAGACAGCAGCGAGAGTCCCGTCCACAGGAAACCATCTCAAGCGGAGGCGGATCAGCAGCGTAGAGATGTCCCCAACCGATACACAGGCGAGCGGTCCATCCTGGGTCTCGACTCTGGACAGCCAGTACTTCATCCATGGTCATTGGACCGGACTCTCTCCACAAGGGGGAGTGGGACATAGGAGAAAGAAAAGAAGCGGCAGATCAACTGGTCTAAAAAGGAGGTCTATTTAAAGGCTAGAGTATACAGATGAGTTTTAAGGTGAGACTTAAATGCTTCTACTGAGGTAGCATCCAGAGTACTGGAACCCGAACGGAAAACGCTCTATAGCCCGCAGACTTTTTTTGGGCTCTAGGAATCACTAATAAGCCGGAGTCTTTTGAACGCAGATTTCTTGCCGGGACATATGGTACAATACAATCGGCAAGATAGGATGGAGCTGGACCGTGTAGTATTTTATACGTAAGTAGTAAAACCTTAAAGTCACATCTTAAGTGCACAGGAAGCCAGTGCAGGTGAGCCAGTACAGGTATATATGTATGTATATATGTATATAAAGGTATATACAGAATAGGTATATATGTATGTATATATGTATATAAAGGTATATACAGTACAGGTATATATGTATGTATATATGTATATAAAGGTATATACAGTACAGGCGTAATGTGATCAAACTTTCTTGTTCTTGTCAAAAGTCTAGCAGCCGCATTTTGTACCAACTGTAATCTTTTAATGCTAGACATGGGGACCAATGTCAGTAACTACAGTTGGTCGCTACATCTGTAAGTGCAAGTTAAAGCTCTACTATGCAAAGCCAAAGCCATTTATCAACAACACCCAGAAACGCTGCCATCTTCGCTGGGCCCTAAGATGGACAGATGCAAAAGTGGAAAAGTGTTCTTTGGTGTGACGAGTGTTTTTGGAAACTGTGGACGTTCTGTCCTCCGGAACAAAGAGGAAAAGAACCTAGGCGCAAAGTTGAAAAGCCAGCATCTGTGATGGTATGGGGGTGCATCAGTGCCCAAGGCATGGGTAACTTACACATCTGTGAAGGCACCATTAATGCTGAAAGGTACATACAGGTTTCGGAGCAACACATGTTGCCATCCAAGCAACGTTATCATGGACGCCCCTGCTTATTTCAGCAAGACAATGCCAAGCCACGTGTTACAACAGCATGGCTTGGTCTTTATCTTGTCTTTGCAGTCTATTCAATTGAATATAAGTTGAAAAGGATTTGCAAATCATTGTATTCTGTTTTTATTTACCATTTACACAAGATGCCAACTTCACTGGTGTTGTTGTTTTTTCACTCTATAAAAGAACAACTATTTTCAAGGCCTTTGCAAGCTGGAAACAATGTTTTACGTCGCTCGTCTTCTTGAACTTTGTCCATTCCCATCATTAAGCGTGCTCCAAAAGGCACGCCGAGTGACTTTAATACTGCATGAGCGACGTACCGGTCGTCTCCGGGTCTCCTAAAGCAGAGTTTTTCAACCTTTTTTGAGGCAAGGCACAGTTTTGTCATTAAAAAAATAGGGAGGCACACCACCAGTAGAAATTGTTAAAAATGAAACTCCACCAGGTCGTCGTGCCTTATTTTGAGTTTGTTGGTGTTTTCCTGTGTGTCGTGCTTTTGTTCTCTTCTTGCGCTCTTATTTTGGTGGCCCTTCCTGTTTTGTTGGTGTTTTCCTGTAGCAGTTTCATGTCTTCTTTTGAGCGCTATCCCCCGCACCTGTTTTGTGTTGGACCAGGGGTCACCAACGCCAGATGAGTCGCTCGCTGGCCTGTTCTAAAAATAGCTCAAAAAGCAGCACTTACCAGTGAGCTGCCTCTATTTTTTAAATTTTATTTATTTACTAGCAAGCTGGTCTTGCTTTGCTCGACATTTTTAATTCTAAGAGAGACAAAACTCAAATAGATTTTCAAAATCCAAGAAAATATTTTAAAGACTTGGTCTTCACTTGTTTAAATAAATGCATTTATTTTTTTATTTTGCTTCTTATAACTTTCAGAAAGACAATTTTGGAGAAAAAATACAACCTTAAAAATGATTTTAAGATTTTTAAACACATATACCTTTTTAACTTTTAAATTCCTTCCTCTTCTCTCATGACAATTTAAATCAATGTTCAAGTATTTTTTTTATTGTAAATAATAATAAATACATTTTAATTTAATTTTCCATTTTAGCTTCTGTTTTTTCGACGAATAATATTTGTGAAATATTTTTTAAAAATTATTATGATTAAAATAAAAAAAAATGTTCTGGCAAATCTAGAAAATCTGTAGAATAAAATGTAAATCTTATTTCAAAGTATTTTGAATTTATATAAAAAATTTTGTTCTGGAAAATGTAGAAGAAATAATGTAAATAATATAGCTCGGTCCAATTTGTATATATTCTAATAAAATGGATTTTAACCTATTTAAAACATGTCATCAAAATTCTAAAAATGTATTTTAATCAGGAAAAATCACTAATGATGTTCCATAAATTATTATTATTTTTTTTTTCAAAAAGATTCGAATTAGCTAGTTTTTCTCTTCATTTTTTTCGGTTGAATTTTAGAGTCAAAATTGAAGATGAACAATGTTTCAAAATTAAATTTTCATTTTTTAAAATTGTTCTCCTCTTTTAAACCGTTCAATTAAGTGTTTTTTTTCATCATTTATTCTCTACAAAAAACCTTCCGTAAAAGGAAAAAAAATGTACGACGGAATGACGGACAGGAATACCCATTTTTATATATATATATTGATTTATTTATTAAAGGTAAATTGAGCAAATTGGCTATTTCTGGCAATTTATTGAAGTGTGTATCAAACTGGTAGCCCTTCGCATTAATCAGTACCCAAGAAGTACCTCTTGGTTTCAAAAAGGTTGGTGACCCCTGTGTTAGACTATTTAAGTTGCAGCTGTCCTTCCTTGTGTGGACGTTGTTGATTTTCATGTCTTGTTCGGATGTACTTTGTGGACGCCGTAAGTTTTTGCTGTCGTCCAGCATTTTGTTTCTATTTACTTTCCAGCCAGTTCAGTTTTACTTTCGCTTTGCATAGCTTTTGTTCATTTTTGGCTTAAGCATTACATACCTTTTTTTTACCTTGACCTCTGGTCAGGATGCCACCCGAACGCCTCCCGAGGGAGGTGTTTCGGGCACGTCCAACCGGTAATTGGGAAGACTATGTCTCCCGGCTGGCCTGGGAACGCCTCGGGATTCCCGGGAAGTGCTCGACGAAGTGGGTGGGGAGAGGGGAAGTCAGGGCTTCCCTGCTTAGGCTGCTGCCCCCGCAACCCGACCTCGCATAAACGGAAGAAGATGGATGGATGGATGCGATTAACGTTTTGCAAAAAAATATTTTTTTGGACCAATTAGGTGAAGTTGCATCATTTCCCATGGCACACCAGACAATATTTCACGGTGCCGCGGCACAGTGGTTGAAAAACAGTATCCTAAAGTGTCCGTGTGTGCGCAGCTTGCACCACTACCCAGCAGCTCCTCTATTTTTAGAAAAAGCAATTTCAGAGTTTACGGTGTGGATTCACGTAGATGTGTGTGTGTGTGTGTGTGTGTGTGTGTAGTTTTTGTTCATTCTACCGTGTTCTACAGGTTGCATGAACGCTCACCTTTGCTCCGGGCTCTAGTTTCTTCGAAGGGAAAGAAAGGTTACCGACAAAGATGATGTAAATGTGAAGCTGCCCCTCTCGGATACATTTCTCATTGTCAGCTTTTGAGAGCGGCTGCCCGGTGTCGTCGCCTTCCGAGCCGTTGAGCACGGTTTGTGATGGGAAATTGTGTTAAATGTAAATATAAACGGAATACAATGATTTGCAAATCATTTTCAACCCATATTCAGTTAAATATGCTACAAAGACAAGATATTTGATGTTCAAACTGATAAACAGTAATATTTTTTTGCAAATAATAATTAACTTAGAATTTCATGGCTGCATCAACTGCCAAAGTAGTTGGGAAAGGGCATGTTCACCACTGTGTTACATCACCTTTTCTTTTAACAACATTCAATAAACGTTTGGGAACTGAGGAAACTAATTGTTGAAGCTGTGAAAGTGGAATTCTTTCCCATTCTTGTTTTATGTAGAGTTTCAGTCGTTCAACAGTCCGCTGTTGTAACACGTACTGAATGCGGCTTGGCATTGTCTTGCTGGAATAAGCAGGGGCGTCCATGAAAAAGACGGCGCTTAGATGGCAACATATGTTGTTTCAAAACCTGTATGTACCTTTCAGCATTAATGGTGCCTTCACAGATGTGTAAATTACCCATGCCTTGGGCACTAATGCACCCCCATACCATCACAGATGCTGGCTTTTCAACTTTGCATCGATAACAGTCTGGATGGTTCGCTTCCCCTTTGGTCCGGATGACCACAATGTCGAATATTTCCAAAAACAATTTGAAATGTGGACTCGTCAGACCACAGAACACTTTTCCCACTTTGCATCAGTCCATCTTAAATGATCTCGGGCCCAGAGAAGCCGGCGGCGTTTCTGGATGTTGTTGATAAATGGCTTTCGCTTTGCATAGTAGAGCTTTAACTTGCACTTACAGATGTAGCGACCAACTGTATTTAGTGACAGTGGTTTTCTGAAGTGTTCCTGAGCCCATGTGGTGATATCCTTTAGAGATTAATGTCTGTTTTTGAGGGATCGAAGGTCATGGTCATTCAATCACTCCGCTTACGTGGAGTGATTTCTCCAGATTCTTTGAACCTTTTGATGATATTTTGGAGCGTAGATGTTGAAATCCCTAAATTTCTTGCAATTGCACTTTGAGAAACGTTGTTCTTAAACTGTTTGACTATTTGCTCACGCAGTTGTGGACAAAGGGGTGTACCTCGCCCCATCCTTTCTTGTGAAACACTGGGAAGCTGTTTTTATACCCAATCATGGCACCCACCTGTTCCCAATTAGCCTGCACACCTGTGGGATGTTCCAAATAAGTGTTTGATGAGCATTCCTCAACTTTATCAGTATTTATTGCCACTTTTTTCCAACTTCTTTGTCACGTGTGTGTATATATATATATATATATATAAATTTAAATTCTTAAAAAAATGTTTTTAAAGAAAAAAAAGTTTTAAAGAATGTATACATATATATTTTTTTTTAAATATTTTTTTTTAAAATATTTTCTTTAAAAATACAAATTAAAAACATTTTTTAGATTTTTAAAAACCGCCACCGTGCATGATAGAAAATATAAAAAAAAAAAAAAGACTCAAAATCATCCACAAAGTCAAAGCCCAAGGTTCACTTTCCCAAACGTAATCCTCACACGTCCCAGCTGTGTCTTATCATTTATTAATTAATACCATCCATCACCTTGCAGAGTGACTGTTGATTGACAGCCCGTCACCGGTTAATTTATATAATATTTCAAGCCACAAGGAGAGTGCGGATGACCGCCAAGGTCCAGAAATGAATGAAAATTGTCCATTTTGCCTGCAGTCCTTGCAAATGATATCATGTTAATCTTATTATGATTATTAAACCTGGCATGAATTAGCGATCAATCAAAAAAAAAGCTGGCCGAGTGAGTGACGCGCGTGTGAACCATGTCATTAATTAGATTAACAGCGACGTGATTGACAAGCGCCGCAGAACGAGGAGACGCCTAATCAGCCGATCTGGATCTGGCTTGGGCTGCCACGCCGACTGGGTGTTGTTGACGTGCGAGCTCTTATCGGGCAGAGAGCTACGGATGGTAACGTCACGGATTAACAGTTTCTCATTACTAGTCCGAAAAGGAGTAAGGACAAAGCACAGTTTATTTAATCATACTCATTTTCCCTTTCAGAGCAACTCTGAACCCTCTTGTTCACTTCCTGTACGCAATCCGTACAACAAAACGACAAATAAATAGCAAATAAATAGAAAAATGTAATACCACTTCCTGAAAGATTCATCAGAAAGTGTCCGTAAAGTTATTTTTTTCGAAACAAAATGGATTGAAGCCTTTCGTCAGTCAACAACTGTATTCGTCCCTGCGGGTGGAGGCGAGATCGCTCGCAAACACATCCACAGAAGTATCAATGTTTACTTATATAGCCCCTAAATCTAGAGCGTCTCAAAGGGCTGCACAAGCCACAACGACATCCTCGGCTCAGGTCTCACATCAGGGCAAGGAAAAACTCAATGGGACAGTGAAAAACCTTAAGTAGAGTCTTGTATCGTAATTGTACAATAAAGTAACGTCGTAAGAATAATGCTTGACTGAAATCGAATCAGCTGTTCCTCATCCCATTTCCGACATTTCCTGAAAGTTTTTTGGGAAAATCCACACATACCTTTTGAGGTATTTCACTAACTAACCTATAAACGGACAAACCCAAATGGTAGGTCAAATGAGAAGATTAATCAAAAAGCCTTTTAAAGTTATCTTTTGCGTGAATAAATGGATTCAAACCTTTCGTCAGTCAACAACTGTATTTGTCCCTGCGGGTGGAGGCGAGATCGCTTGCAAACACATCCACAGAAGTATCAATGTTTACTTATATAGCCCTAAATCTAGACCGTCTCAAAGGGCTGCACAAGCCACAACGACATCCTCGGCTCAGATCTCACATCAGGGCAAGGAAAAACTCAATGGGACAGTGAGAAGCCTTAAGTAGAGTCTTGTATCGTAATTGTACGGTAAAGTAACGTCGTAAGAAAAATGCTTGACTAAAATCGAATCAGCTGTTCTTATCCCATTTCTGACATTTCCTGAAAGTTTAGTGATAACTTAGAAGCAATTATTCTGACAAATAATAGTAATGTTGTGTACGAGGTGTATTTACAGTAGGAAATTTTATATTTTTTAGGAACTTGTATTTGACATTGTTTATAGGGTTAGGCGCAATAAGTGTTCAACTTCAGCCTGAACCCTTTCGGTCTGCAACATTTTAAATTTTTGAATGTGCAACTGTTTGTTTATGTAGAACTGTTTGTTTATTTTGCACACCACTCTCATGTCTCTGTGATCATTTTTTGTTTAGTGGTAGATTACTTCCAGACTCCATTAGTTCCTGTTTTTTCTCTCCATTGTTTTTTTTTTACATGCAACCAATCAGTTCACCTGTTTTTACGACTCACACACCTGATTCATTTGAACTCACGCACCTGTTTTCAAGCACCACAGCCCCATTTAAGCCTATAGTTGCCAGGCAGTCAGCCTGGCGACATCACCTTCTTCTCACCTCCTACACACCCATGTTATCCATGCCGATGATTCATGCTTTATCCCGGTCCAAGTAAGTTTTTCATGCCACAGTTTGTAAGTTTTGTTTTATGTTCATAGTCTTCCCATTGTGCGAGTTTTTGTTTTCAGAGCCAAGTTTTTGTACGTCCTCTGTGAGCGAGCGCCTTCCGTTTGTACCTTTTTTTGAGTCAAGACTAAAATATGTCATTACCTTCATGTTGTGTCTGGTCCACCACGGGAAAACAAACCTCACCATAGTCCAAGTGATGAGAACCACTGACCGAAGGAATAATAAAACAACTAAAAGAAAGGTTTAGCAGTGGTGTGGACACAAAATATGGGCTTGACCAAGGATATGCCATTTTTTGGGGTGTATCCAATGAAACCGAAGAACACATTTAATAGGCTCAGGACAAATTATGCCTTGTATTGTGGTTTTAACAGTACCAATTTTAGTTGTTTTTTTATGCAGAATTAGATTTTTGACCACTGGCTAGCTGGTTTTAGTAAAAAGAAGTCCCTTTTAAGAGACTGGAAAACTTAAACTTTCTGCTCCGCTGCTCCCAGTCTGTGGAACGCTCTCCCTGACCACCTGAGGGCACCTCAGACTGTGGATGCTTTTAAAAAAGGCTTAAAAACCCATCTTTTTAAAAAATAAACTTTTTATAGACATGCAGGCTGGTTCTAGTTTTATATTTTATTGATTTTTATTATATTATTATTATTATTACTCATTTTTTACACTGTGGCACTTTGAGGTTGTTTGCTCAACATAAAGTGCTTTTTTACAAAAAAAAATCTATTATTATTATTATTATTATTGTTATTAAAAGCCAATGTTCAAGTTCAATAGTTTTTTTTTATGTCCACAGTTAAAATTTCTGTAAAAAAAAAAAGAAAAAGAAAAAAAATGGAGTACAGCTATGAAGCGCTTTGCACTGTGAATGATTTCTATTTCATAAAAAACATCTTTTTTTTTGTTCCACTTATCAAAGCGGGAGAGAAAAAGCGGATGGATGAAAGATTTAGTCTGCGAAAAAAAAAAAAAAAAAAAGTATTGAATCCAACTTTTCATGGGAGGTTAAAAGGGGAAGGAAATAAATACAGTAAGAAATCTGCCGCATGTAGCAAATAAAGGACAGGGAAATATGGCCTGTAGACACACACTAAGGCGGGGGGGGGGGGGGGGGGGGGGGCTCTTTAGCTCCCTGGAGCTTGTTCAGGAATGTATGAAAATGAAAAAAATATATTTTAGTTAAATATCATTTCTCTGGGAGGACAAACACAACACACATCTTCCTAATTGCTAGAAAGCCCGCTGTTTAATGTTTGTGTTTATGTATCAAATATGAGTCTTTGGTGTCCTACTAATTGAACCCGCCGACTGTGACGCAACTTTTTGTTTACATGTGCAAGTTCCCCGATGCTGTTTTCATGCCACTCCTCCTTTGTCTCATTTTGTCCACCAAACGTTTTATGCTGTGCGTGGATGCACAAAGGTGAGCTTTGTTGATGTTATTGACTTATGTGGAGTTGCTAATCAGGCACGTTTGGGCACTGCATGACTGCAAGCTAATTCATACTAACGTGCTATTTAGTCTGTGTGCCGTGTTGTTCCGGACCACAGCAAACGTTACCCAGCTTGCAAGGATTGTGATGAATCCATTAGAAGAAGACAGTCGGCCGTTTCCTTTAACTTGTATACACACAACTATACCTTTCTAAGACAGTCATTTCCAGAAATTATCTCACCCTCTAAGTCACTTACCTCATGTGTTGTCTTCATTATAACACTTATATAAGACTTTTAAAGTAATTTTGATAGTAGGCTAATATAGCTAATATAGACACTTACATCATGTGATGTCTTTATTATAACACTTTTACAAGACTTTTAAAGTCATCTTGATAGTAGGCTAATATAGCTAATATAGACACTTACATCATGTGATGTCTTTATTATAACACTTTTACAAGACTTTTAAAGTCATCTTGATAGTAGGCTAATATAGCTAATATAGACACTTACATCATGTGTTGTCTTCATTATAACACTTATATACAACTTTTACAGTCATTAGGATAGTAGGCTAATATAGACACTTTCATCATGTGTTGTCTTCATTATAACATATATAAGACTTTTAAAGTAATTTTGATAGTAGGCTAATATAGCTAATATAGACACTTACCTCATGTGTTTATTTCATTATAACATTTATAACATTTTTAAAGACATTTTGATAGTAGGCTAATATAGCTAATATGGAGACATCCTGTCTTGTCTTCATTATAACACTTAAACAAGACTTTTAAAGTAATTTTGATAGTAGGCTATTATAGCTAATATAGACACTTACAAAATGTGTTGTTTTCATCATAACACTTGTATAAGACTTTTAGTCATTTTGATAGTAGGCTAATATAGACACTTACATTGTAACACTTATACAAGCCTTTAAAGTGTTGTTGATAGTAGGCTTACATAGCTAATATAGACACTTATATCATGTGTTGCCTTCTTTATAACACTTTTATATGGCTGTTAAAGTCATTTTGATAGTAGGCTAATATAGACACTTACATAATGTGTTGCCTTCATTATAACTCTTTATAATACTTTTAAAGTCATTTTGATAGTAGGCTGATATAGCTAATATAGACACTTACATCATGGGTTGCCTTCATTATAAAACTTTTATAAGACTTTTAAAGTAATTTGGATAGTAGGCTCAAATAGTTAATATAGACACTTACGTCATGTGTTGTCTTTATTATAATATGTATGTAAGACTCTTGAAGTCATTTTGATAGTAGGCTAATATAGACACTTACATAATGTGTTGCCTTCATTATAACACTTATACAAGACTTTTGAAGTCATTTTGATAGTAGGCTAATATAGCTAATATAGACACTTACATCATGTGTTGCCTTCTTTATAACATTTTTATATGGCTGTTAAAGTCATTTTGATAGTAGGCTAATATAGACACTTACATTGTAACACTTATACAATACGTTTAAAGTAATGTTGATAATAGGCTTACATAGCTAATATAGACACTTATATCATGTGTTGCCTTCATTATAACACTTATATAATACTTTTAAAGTCATTTTGATAGTAGGCTGATATAGCTAATATAGACACTTACATCACGTGTTGTCTTTATTATAACACGTATATAAGACTCTTGAAGTCATTTTGATAGTAGGCTAATATAGACACTTACATAATAAGTTGCCTTCATTATAACACTTATACAAGACTTTTGAAATCATTTTGATAGTAGGCTAATATAGCTAATATAGACACTTACATCATGTGTTGCCTTCTTTATAACACTTTTTTATGGCTGTTAAAGTCATTTTGATAGTAGGCTAATATAGACACTTACATCATGTGTTGCCTTCATTATAACACTTATACAAGACTTTTGAAGTCATTTTGATAGTAGGCTTATATAGCTAATATAGACACTTACATCATGTGTTGCCTTCTTTATAACACTTGTATATGGCTGTTAAAGTCATTTTGATAGTAGGCTAATATAGACACTTACATAATATGTTGCCTTCATTATAACACGTATATAAGACTTTTAAAGTAATTTCGATAGTAGGCTAATAAAGCTAATATAGACACTTACATCTTGTGTTGCCTTCTTTATAACACATATATAAGATTTTTATAGTCTTTTTGATAGTAGGCTAATACAGACACTTACATAATGTGTTGCCTTCATTATAACACTTATATGAGACTTTTGAAATCAATTGGATAGTAGGCCAATAAAGCTAATATAGACACTTACATCATGTGTTGCCTTCATTATAACACTTATATATGAATTTTAAAGCGATTTGAATAGTAGGCTAATATAGCTAATAGACACTTACATCATGCGTTGCCTTCATTATAACACTTAAATAATTTTTCGCAGCTCCAGACAGATTTGTTTTCTGTATTGTTGGTCCAATATGGCTCTGTCAACACTAAGGGAATAACTACCAAAAAAAAAAAAAAAAAGCACAATCATTTTGACCTATAAAACTGTTGCTTGAGAGATAAAAATGAAAAATGACCTATTTGGTCCTGCTTATTATTTCCTGGGATTGTTCTTAATGGCGCATGTTCTGAACTCCAGACGCTGGTTGAAGTTAAACCGTGCATCGAGTCCCTCATTCAGGAAGAAACAAAAGTCAGTTTTATGAGCAGAGATTGAAGATGTGCTGCACTACAAGACAAGTTATCTCCTCCAAACTTTTCACAGAGAAGATTACGCCTCCACTGATCCTGTGCAGTTGTGTTTCCAGTTATTTCCGTCCGCACCATCCGCTGGCTGCCAACTTCACCTCCGGGTCGGAGTCCTGGGGTTATGCCAGGTATTTTGGGACCACATGTGGTGAGGCTGGCCTACAGTACGACCTCTCCCTCCCTCCCTCTCTCCTCAGGCTATTGTCTGACTCCATCTTCAATGCTTTATTAGTTATATCAGCCTACTATCAAAATGACTAAAAGTCTTTTATGTAACCATATTTGCCAACCCTTCCCGATTTTCCGGTAGACTCCCGAAATTCAGTGCCTGTCCCGAAAACCTCCCGGGACAAATTTTCTCCTGAAAATCTCCCAAAATTCAGGCGCCCCCTCCAGCTCCATGCGACCTGAGTGACGTATCGACAGTCTTTCCCACAATATAAAGAGCGAGCCAGCCCAATGACGTTATAACTGTAGAATGATCGAGGGCGAGTTCTTGGTCACTTATGTGGGTTTATTGCTAGGCAGTTTCATTAAAGTCCTCCCAGCGTAGTAACAACACACAACAACAGCAGTCATGTTTTTTTCGTCTACCGTTAAGCAGTTCGTCTGCCTAAACAGCAATGTTCTGATTTTGTGTCACTCTTAAACAGGACTATACTGCCATCTACTGTACAGACAATACAATAGGATGTAGAATAGACAGAGAATAGAACAAAGATGGAGTAGATGAGTGTTATGTGTGTGTATATGCGTAAATAAATGAACACTGAAATTCAAATATTTATTTATCCATATATATATATATATATATATATATATATATATATAGAGGAGTTCAAGTACCTAGGAGTCTTGTTCACGAGTGGGGGAAGAGTGGATCGTGAGATCGACAGGCGGATCGGTGCGGCGTCTTCAGTAATGCGGACGTTGTACCGATCTGTTGTGGTGAAGAAGGAGCTGAGCTGGAAGGCAAAGCTCTCAATTTACCGGTCAATCTACGTTCCCATCCTCACCTATGGTCATGAGCTTTGGGGCATGACCGAAAGGATAAGATCACGGGTACAAGCGGCCGAAATGAGTTTCCTCCGCCGTGTGGCGGGTCTCTCCCTTAGAGATAGGGTGAGAAGCTCTGTCATCCGGGAGGAACTCAAAGTAAAGCCGCTGCTCCTTCACATCGAGAGGAGCCAGATGAGGTGGTTCGGGCATCTGGTCAGGATGCCACCCGAACGCCTCCCGAGGGAGGTGTTTAGGGCACGTCCAACTGGTAGGAGGCCTCGGGGAAGACCCAGGACACGTTGGGAAGACTATGTCTCCCGGCTGGCCTGGGAACGTTTCGGGATCCCCCGGGAAGAGCTAGACGAAGTGGCTGGGGAGAGGGAAGTCTGGGCTTCCCTGCTTAGGCTGTTGCTCCCGCGACCCGACCTCGGATGAGCGGAGGCGGAGGAAGATGGATGGATGGATGGATATATATATATATATATATATATATATATATATATATATATATATATATATATATATATATATATATATATATATATATATATATACATATATATATATATATATATATATATATATATACATATATATATATATATATAGCTAGAATTCACTGAAAGTCAAGTATTTCTTACATATATATCTTAAATATATATATATATATATATATATATATATATATATATATATATATATATATATATATATATATATATATATATATATACATATATATATATATATATATATACATATATATATATAGCTAGAATTCACTGAAATTCAAGTATTTCTTACATATATATCTTAAATATATATATATATATATATATATATATATATATATATATATATATATATATATATATATATATATATATATATACATATACATATACATATATATAAATATATATATATACAGCTAGAATTCACTGGAAGTCAAGTATTTCTTAGATATATATCTTAAATATATATATATATATATATACACATATATATATATTAATATATATATATATATACATCTATATATATATATATATATATATATATATATATATATATATAAGATATATATGTATTAAATATTTGACTCTTCACCACGCCCCCCAACCACGCCCCCCACGCCCCACCTCCCGAAATCGGAAGTCTCAAGATTGGCAAGTATGTATGTAACAAAGTACAATTTTAATTACTTCTACAAAACAAAGTGTGTCGGCCTATTATTGCATGCTAATATTATACATTTATTATTTTTGTATTTAATTAAATTATTCAGTTTTTGTATTATTACTACTATTACATTACCATTTGTATTAGTATTATTATTATATATTTTTTTTTACTTATTTATTCTTGCATAGTTTACGAAGCAAGGTAATCATCTCCCCGCGTTTTTGTGTTTTGTTCCACGAGTGCGCTCATCGATCCCAGGAGGCTAAAACAAACACCGGCGTTTGTTTCCGCCAAGTGTCTGCTTTGACGGTCTGATTGTTGTTGTCGAAGTGCTGGTATTGATCCGCATATTCACATTTGCAACTGGTATAAGGCAGGCGAGGGAGGAAGTCCTGCCCTGTGGTCTACTTTCATCTGTTTGATATTATATCACACATGCAAGATGTCAGCTTTATCATCGCTGTCTAACATCAGTGTGGACTTTACCAGGGATTATGTTATCTTCAACTGTGCAAGTCAACTCTGGTGCGGTTTGGTTCACTAGAGAATAAATGTAAACACTACACAGACCAGGGCACCAGGTCGCCCGTAAGGACCAGATGAGTCGCCCGCTGGCCTGTTCTAAAAATAGCTCAAATAGCAGCACTTACCAGTGAGCTGCCTCTATTTTTTAAATTTTATTTATTTACTAGCAAGCTGGTCTCGCTTTGCTCAACATTTTTAATTCTAAGAGAGACAAAACTCTAATAGAATTTGAAGATCCAAGAAAATATTTTAAAGACTCGGTCTACACTTGTTTAAATAAATTCATTTATTTTTTTAATTTGCTTCTTATAACTTTCAGAAAGACAACTTTAGAGAAAAAATACAACCTAAAAATTATTTTAGGATTTTTAAACACGTATACTTTTTTACCTTTTAAATTCCTTCCTCTTCTTTCCTGACAATTTAAATCAATGTTCAAGTGTTTTTTTATTGTAAAGAATAATAAATACATTTTAATTTAATTCTTCATTTTAGCTTCTGTTTTTCGAACGAGGAATATTTGTGAAATATTTCTTCAAACTTATTATGATTAAAATAAATAAAATATTTTCTTGCAAATCTAAAAAATTTGTAGAATCAAATGTAAAAACAAGTATTTTGATTCTCTTTTAACATTTTTGTTCTGGAAAATCTAGAAGAAATAATGATTTGTCTTTGTTAGAAATGTAGCTTGGTTCAATTTGTTATATATTACAACAAAGTGGATTTAAACCTATTCAAAACATGTCATCAACATTCTAAAATTAATATTGATCAGGAAAAATTCCTAATGATGTTCCATAAATTCTTTTTTAATTTTTTCAAGAAGATTCGAATTAGCTAATTTTTCTCTTCATTTTTTTCGGTTTAATTTTGAATTTTAAGGAGTCGAAATTGAAGATAAACTAGGTTTCAAAATTTTATTTTAAATTTTTGTGTGTTTTCTCCTCTTTTAAACCGTTCAATTACGTGTTTTTTCATCATTTTTTCTCTACAAAAACCTTCCGTAAAAAGGAAAAAAAATGAAAGACAGAAATACCCATTTTTTATATATATATATAGATTTATTTATTAAAGGTAAATTGAGCAAATTGGCTATTTCTGGCAATTTATTTAAGTGTGTATCAAACTGGTAGCCCTTCGCATTAATCAGTACCCAAGAAGTAGCTCTTGCTTTCAAAAAGGTTGGTGACCCCTGATATAGAATGTAGCTTTTCAACTTATATTCAATTGAATAGACTGCAAATACAAGATACTTACCAAAAAAACTGGAAAAATTGGTTGTTTTTTGCAAATGTTAGCTCATTTGGAAAGTGATGCCTGCAGCATGTTTCAAAAAAGCTGGCACAAGTGGCTAAAAGACTGAGAAAGTCGAGGAATGCTCATCAAACGCTTATTTGGAACATCCCACAGGTGTGCAGGCTAATTGGGAACAGGTGGGCGCCATGGTTTGGTATAAAAGCAGCTTCTGTGAAATGCTCGGTCGTCGACAAACAAGGACGACGCCAATTTGTGAACAAATGCGTGAACAAATTGTGGAACAGTCTAAGAGCATCATTTCTCAACTAGCTATTGCAAGGAATTTAAGGATTTCACCATCTATTGTCGGTAGTATCATCAAAAGGTTCAGCGAATGTGGAGAAATCACTGCAGGTAACGTTGAATGTTCGCTCCCTCAGGCGGTACTGCATCAAAAAGCGACATCGGTGTGTAAAGGATATCACCACATCGGCTCAGGAACCACTGTCAGTAGCTAAAGTTCGTCGCTACATCTGTAAGTGCAAGTAAAAGCTCTATTATGCAAAGCCAAAGCCATTTATCAACAACACCCAGAAACGCCGCCGGCTTCGCTGGGCCCGAGATCATCTAAGATGGGCTGATGCAAAGTGGAAAAGTGTTTTGTGGTCTGACGAATCCACATTTCAAATTGTTTTTGGAAACTGTGGACAAAGAAGAAAAAAACCATATGGATTGTTCTAGGCACAAAGTTGAAAAACCATCATCTGTGATGGTATGGGGGTGCATTAGTGCCCAAGGCATGGGTAACTTACACATCTGTGCAGGCACCATTAATACTGAAAGGTACACACAGGTTTAGGAACAACATATGCTGCCATCTAAGCGTTGTCTTTTTCACGGACGCCCCTGCTTATTTCCGCAAGACAATGCCAAGCCACATTCAGCACGTGTTACAACAGCGTGGCTTTGTAAAAAAAAAAGAGTGCGGGTATTTTGCTGGCACGCCTGCAGTCCAAACCTGTCTCAAATGGAAAATGTGTGGTGCTTTATGAAGCGTAAAATACGACAGCAGAGACCCCGGACTGTTGAACGACTGAAGCTCTACATAAAACAAGAATGGGAAAGAATTCCACTTTTTAAAGCTTCAACAATTAGTTTCCTCAGTTCCCAAACGTTTATTGAGTGTTACACATCTGTGAAGGCTGCATTAATGCTGAAAGGTACATACAAGTTTTGCCATCCAAGCAACGCTATCATGGACGCCCCTGCTTATTTCAGCAAGACAATGTCATCACGTGCAATATTTATCGCGCAATCTTTGGTCACATGACAAATGACAACTAAACCCAATTATTTCTCTTTTTCGTCCGTGAACGCAGCCTAAAAAGCCAAAAATGTTCCCTCTCGGGTAAGACTTCCCCCCCGCAGGTGTGCAGCTGCAGGAGCGACCCTGCCAAGGGCGGCGAGCTCCCCCGTTTCCAGAGCCGTAAAACGGGTCGTTGAACAGCTAAATGGACTCATTATGATGTGTAATTAAAAGAATACTGCGGAAGACTCCCAAACTCCCGCCCCCCCGCACCCCCTCGGTCCCGCGCCGTCTCGGGATCCTCCCCTGGACGGCGCCGGCCATTTAAACTCTCACCTCGTTCGCCGGCGTGCGAGACGGCGGCCCTGGCGGGCTAATTGAAGCGCATCCTCCGCCGTCCCCCTCGCTCAGCGGATAATCTCGCCCCGTTTGCAGATTCCAATTACGCGGCGTGGAGATTGAATTTCTCCCCCGTACAACATGTTACGGCGCCGGCCGAGTCACGAGGTGCGAGATCACAGAACAGTTTCATTAGAGGGCGAGAAGTACTCTGAATACTGACGGCGGTGGCTGGAATCTCTTGTGCCGTTTGTCTTTGCGCCGCCATTAATAAACTTTTCCACGGATCTTTGACGCCAGCCAGGAAATGTGAGGGGGGAGGAACATGATAAGGTTTCATGTTCACGCACAACAATGTGTGACCTGGCAGTAGATGCACTGCAAGGACAATTGTGATGTTTTTAGGCACCTGTAACGCAGAAACACCAATCAAATATCTGCTGAATGACGGAGGAATGAAGTTAGAAAAGATCCTCTATTTGAGAGGACTTGCATGTTTTGCAGTGGATGCCAAAAAACAGCAAATATTCTCCATTTAAGGAGAATTGCCTGTTGTTTTAAGGACTTTGCAAAGATCCTCTATACAGTATGTGGAGCTGTCTGCTATTTTAAGGACGTACTGCAAGAGCCTTGCAAAGATCCTCTATGCAGTACGTGGAGCCGTCTGCTATTTTTAAGGACTTACTGCAAAGACATTGCAAAGATCCTCTATATAGTACATGGAGCTGTCGGCTGTTTTAGGGACATATGTAGCAACCTTACAAAGATCCTCTATACAGTACGTGAAACTGTCTGCTGTTTTAAGGACCTACTGCAACAACCTTGCAAAGATCCTCTATATAGTACATGGAACTGTCTGCTGTTTTAAGGATGCTTTTTTTTTTTTTTCTTTGTCATGAAAAAGGGATGTTTATGTCATGAAAAAGGGAGGTTTTTGTGGTTGGTGCACTAGTTGTAGGTGTATATTGTGTTTTTTATGTTGATTTAATAAAAATGAATAAAACATTCATTCGGCCTGGTGGTTGGGGACCACTGCTCTATAGAGTATGTGGAACTGTCGGCTGTTTTTAAGGACCTACTGCAACAACCTTGCAAAGATCCTCTATGCAGTACGTGGAAGTGTCTGCTGTTTTTAAGGACCTACTGCAACAACCTTGCAAAGATCCTCTTTATACAACATGTGGAGCTGTCTGCTGTTTTTGATAACCTACTGCAACAACCTTGCAAAGATCCTCTATACAGTATGTGGAGCTGTTTTTAAGAACCTACTGCAACAACCTTGCAAATATCCTCTATTCAGTGTGTGGAGCTGTCTGTTGTTTTAAGAACGTACTGCAACAACTTTCCAAAGATCCTCTATACAGTATGTGGAGCTGTTTTTAAGGACCTACTGCAACAACCTTGCAAAGATTCTCTCTATACGGCTTGTGTAGCTGTCTGCTGTTTTTAAGGACCTACTGCAACAACCTTGCAAAGATCCTCTATACAGTATGTGGAGCTGTTTTTAAGGACCTACTGCAACAACCTTGCAAAGATTCTCTCTATACGGCTTGTGTAGCTGTCTGCTGTTTTTAAGAACTTACTGCAACAACTTTGCAAAGATCCTCTATATAGTACATGTAGATGTCTGCTGTTTTTAAGGACTTACTGCAACAACTTTGCAAAGATCATCTATATAGTGCATGAAGCTGTCTGCTGTTTTAGGGACATATGTAGCAACCTCACAAAGATCCTCTATACAGTAAGTGGAACTGTCTGCTGTTTTAAGGACCTACTGCAACAACTTTGCAAAGATCCTCTATATGATACATGGAGCTGTCTGCTGTTTTAAGGCCCTAATGCAACAACCTTGCAAAGATCCTCTATACAGTAAATGGAGCTGTCTGCTGTTTTAGGGACATATGGAGTTAGGGACATATGGAACAACCTTGCAAAGATCCTCTATAGAGTACATGGAACTGTCTGCTGTTTTTAAGACCTGCTGGAAAAACCTTGCAAAGATCCTCTATACAGTTCATGGAGCAGTCTGCTCTATGTATACTGCAACAGCCTTGCAAAGATCCTCTATACAGTATGTTGAGCTGTCTGTTGTTTTTATGGACTTACTGCAGCAGCCTTGCAAAGATCCTCTATATAGTACATGGAGCTGTCTGCTGTTTTAGGGACTTATGCAGCAACCTCGCAAAGATCCTCTATATGGTATGTGGAGTTGTCTGCTGTTTTAAGGACCTACTGCAACAACCTTGCAAAGATCCTCTATACAGTACGTGGAGCTGTCTGCTGTTTTAAGGACCTACTGCAACAACCTTGCAAAGATCCTCTATTCAGTATGTGGAGCTGTCTGCTGTTTTTAAGGACGTACTGCAACAACCTTGCAAAGATCCTCTATACAGTATGTGGAGCTGTTTTTAAGGACCTACTGCAACAACCTTGCAATGATCCTCTATACAGTACATTGAGCTGTCTGCTGTTTTAAGGACCTACTGCAACAACCTTGCAAAGATCCTCTATGCAGTACATGGATTTTTCTGCTGTTTTAAGGACCTACTGCAACAACCTTGCAAAGATCCTCTATGCAGTACATGGATTTTTCTGCTGTTTTAAGGACCTACTGCAACAACCTTGCAAAGATCCTCTATACAGTACATGGAGCTGTCTGCTGTTTTAAGGACATATGCAACAACCTTGCAAAGATCCTCTATACAGTACATGGATTTTTCTGCTGTTTTAAGGACCTACTGCAACAACCTTGCAAAGATCCTCTATACAGTACGTGGAGCTGTCTGCTGTTTTAAGGACCTACTGCAACAACCTTGCAAAGATCCTCTATTCAGTATGTGGAGCTGTCTGCTGTTTTTAAGGACGTACTGCAACAACCTTGCAAAGATCCTCTATACAGTATGTGGAGCTGTTTTTAAGGACCTACTGCAACAACCTTGCAATGATCCTCTATACAGTACATTGAGCTGTCTGCTGTTTTAAGGACCTACTGCAACAACCTTGCAAAGATCCTCTATGCAGTACATGGATTTTTCTGCTGTTTTAAGGACCTACTGCAACAACCTTGCAAAGATCCTCTATGCAGTACATGGATTTTTCTGCTGTTTTAAGGACCTACTGCAACAACCTTGCAAAGATCCTCTATACAGTACATGGAGCTGTCTGCTGTTTTAAGGACATATGCAACAACCTTGCAAAGATCCTCTATACAGTACATGGATTTTTCTGCTGTTTTAAGGACCTACTGCACCAGCCTTGCAAAGATCCTCTCTATACATTACGTAAAGTTGCCTGCTGTTTTTAAGAACCTACTGCAACATCCTCGCAAAGATCCTCTATACAGTACGTGGAGTTGTCTGCTGTTTTTAAGGACCTACTGCAACAACCTTGCAAAGATCCTCTATATAGTACATGGAGCTGTCTGCTGTTTTAAGGACCTACTGTAACAACCTTGCAAAGATCCTCTATATGGTATGTGGAGTTGTCTGCTGTTTTTAAGGACCTACTGCAACAACCTTGCAAAGATCCTCTATATAGTACATGGAGCTGTCTGCTGTTTTTAAGGACCTACTGCAACAACCTTGCAAAGATCCTCTATACAGTATGTGGAGCTGTTTTTAAGGACATATGCAACAACCTTGCAAAGATCCTCTATATAGTACATGGAGCTGTCTGCTGTTTTTAAGGACCTACTTCACCAGCCTTGCAAATATCCTCTCTATACATTACATAGAGTTGTCTCCTGTTTTTAAGAACCTACTGCAACAACCTTGCAAAGATCCTCTATACAGTACGTGGAGTTGTCTGCTGTTTTAAGGACATACTGCAACAACCTTGCAAAGATCTTGTATACAACCAGTGTTTTGAAAATCATTTTAAAAAGTAAATAGTTATAGTTACTCGGTACTTTACCACAAAAGTAGTTGAATTAATGAGGGAATTGAATATCTGGCATATGCAGTTGAGAGACGTTTCATGAGAGTGGAGTGTGTGTCTTTAAAAGAACGCCCTCAGAGCAACATTTTAGCTCAGCTGTCTTTGTTGGCTTAAATACATAATGATCACTTAGTTCTGTTCAATCAGTTCACTGGATTGTGTTCATTATTAACGAGATTGGATGTGCTTTAATGACTCTATTTCCTTGTCCACAAACGAGGTATTGTAGGATTGCGATCTTCTCACTTCAATCATTGATTTGTTGTTCAATATCCCCTCGTTGTAGCAGTAGGAGTGTGTCCATGTGTGTGTGTGTGTGTGTAGTGTGTGTGTGTGTGTACTTAGCCCGTGTGTTGTTTGCTGTGTGTTGTTGCCTCTTTCTATTTCTTATCGAGTTCATTTTAGTGAAAAAAATTGTGAAAAGGTTACTAACATGTATTGAACCTGCTGTTTTGTTGTCATAAAACTACATCAAAAGTAACGCAACCCATTGCATCACATTCATCAGTAACATTCGTAAAAGTAATTCATGAAATTAATCGTTACTAATAATTATTCAGTACTTATTATGAAAACATTACGAAATGTTTTAGTATTGCATTCTTATTTTGCTGTTTGTAATAGTTTTGTCTATGGAGGAGCTGGTCCGGAAAGTAAACAAAGTTCATAGGTTTTTAAAATTCACTGTTTTATTGTTCATAGTTAATATTGTAAATCCCACTTTCTTTAGTTTAGTGTACATTTAAAGTGTCCCATTCAGTAAAAGAAAAAAAAAAGTAAAATTCCATTTTGTGTTTTGTTTTAGAACTCTATTGTGACTTTTGGTATTAGTGTTCATGAGAAAAAATGGACTCAAACACACATAAAGTACCACAGATTTCTTAAAATGTGGATGTATCTGTGGAGGGGGGCGTGGTCTGTAGGCCTGCCGCGGAGCGGGATGTGTAAGGACCGGCCTCGAAGCCAGCGGCAGGTTGAGTGGATTACCCAGCTGGGACAGGTTATCTAATCCCCTGTCGCTCTTATTGTCAGCAGTCGTTGGCGTAGACGCAAAAAGCAGAGACACGCCGGACTGAAAAATCCGAGATTATGGAAGGCAAACCACGCTGCTGTATGTCAATAAAATACTTGATTCAACCTATCTTTCGGGCTCACGAAGATCTGTCAGCGTCAGGAGAACCCACCACAAGACTCTATGATATCATTTATGCACACATACTCATTGGCCTCCCCCATGTGCATTTTTTTTCTCAACCAAAACACAAAAAAAGTCCAACCCTGAGAGCCAATGACAACAATTTTTTTCAGTTTTTAAGTATCTCGGTGTCAAAGATCCTCTATATCTGTACTCCAGTATAGAAGGGATTCTCACACTCGATGCACTTCAACAGGTGAAGACGATAAGGGAGGGCTTGATATCGGATTAATTAGTAGGTGTGTTACTTTTTGGGAAGAAGTCAAAGAGTGTGTTGTGTTTGATGTAGATAAGGTTAAGGAGGCAGCGGTATTTGTGGACAAAACACATGTCTCGGAGGAAAGGAAAGTGGAGTTGTTCCCCCCCAAAATCTCGCAGGAGCTCCCAAACGTAATTTATTGTAACCCAGGGTCTTTTGGATGTCGTGAAAGTGTCGCAGAAAAACTCAAAAGTCACTTTGTTATCGTCAAAAGTTTCATTTCTTGTCTCTTTTTCCCACCAGTCACACACTCTTCACAGCAATAGCCCCACACGTCACATTCGGTCCACCTGTGCTAACATCAGAAAAACGGATACATTTATAGGACAAAGCCACGAACTATGGGGGACCGGGCTTTCTGCTCCGCTGCTCCCAATGTGTGGAACGCTCTCCCTGACTACCTGAGGGCACCACAGACTGTGGACGCTTTTAAAAAAGGCTTAAAAACCCTTCTTTAAAAAAAAGCCTTGAAAAAACCTACTTTAAAAAAAAAGCCTTTTTATTGATATATGCATACTAGCTATTAGGCTTTTCTAGTTTTTATTCTTATTTATTTTTTAATATATATATATTTTTTAGCACTTTCAGGTTGTTTGCTCAATGTAAAGTGCTTTTTTTTACAAATAAAATCTATTATATATATATATATATATATATATATATATATATATATATATATATATTTTATTTGGCCCTCGAAAGCCTGGAAATAATATATATATATATATATATATATATATATATATATATATATATATATATATATATATATATATATATATATATATATATATATATATGTACATACATTATTTGTTTGAATAAACTCAAAATAAAATGCGTGATTAATATTTTTTTCTGCCAAAATAGAAAGAAATAATACATTTAGTGAGACAAGTTACAGTACTTTTTGGATGCATATTATTTCCAGGCTTTCCTTCCCTGCATCCTGGGGTCACACATATTTTACCTGCACTTTACCTACCTTCTCTGTATCCTGGAGTCAAACTGGTGCCTCCTTCTCTCACCCAGTCAACATATCTTTACCTGCACGGTACCTACCTTCTCTGCATTGTGCGGTCACGCTGGAGCTTCCTGCTTTTATCAAATCAAAACCGGAGCAGTTAGAAAAACTCTTTACGCAACTTTTAATCAGAAGGGTTCACTCTCTTTCGTGTGCGAGTTTGAAGCCGACACAACAAACGCGCTCAGAGGAGATAATGTTTGAAAAAAGGTGACGGGTTTATACAAAACTTTTGTTTTGAAAGGGTAATTGCCAACTTCCTGTTGATTTTTGCTGACAAATGTAAATAACTGAAATATAGGTCTAAGTGAGACCTACATAGAGGTTTTTTGTTTCATGTCTCTACGACATTTCTACCGGAAGTTACAAGCAGTTTTGTCAGTGTTTTCTTCCTAGGAGCAGTTTTATCTTTGGTTTTATTCCAAGGGGGAAGAGCGCAATTTTGAGTTTTTTTTTTTTATTATTAGATTGCAATTTTCGCCAGTCGTAATGTGTGTGTCCAGTTTGGTGAGTTTTGAAGCATTTTAAGGGTGTCAAATTACAGCTCAAAGAGGCAAAAATGACATTTTTTAGGAAACATTTGTTTTGAAGGGGTTTTTGCCAATTTCTTGTTGATTTTTGCTGAAGGAGGTCAGTGTATGAAATCTAGATCTAATTCAGGCCTACATAGAGGTTTTTGTTTCATGTCTCTACGACATTCCTAACGGAAGTTACAAGCAGTTTTGTCTGTGTTTTTTCCTAGGGGGCGCTAGAGCGCAATTTTGAGTTTTGGGTTTGGGTTTTTTGATTAGATCACAATTGTTGCCAGTCCTAATGTGTGTTAAATATAGTGAGTTTTAAAGCATGTTAAAGGGGGTCAAATTACAGCTCAAAGAGGCGGCGGTATAATAATAATAATAATAAAACCTTGCAAATACAATAGGGCCCTCCGTCCCAAAGGGACATTCGGTCCCTAATGAAGTGCCGGGGCCCCCGGGGCCTTGAGTTTGACACCTGTTATTTTTAACAGCCCTAATTTCAACATACTGTCTATTTGTGTGCTGCAGGGTCCACATCCGTCCAGCTGAGGGGACATCAGACATGCTCTGGTCCAACGAGGACTTCCAAGCGACAGATTACCTGACAGGTAAATGTGAGCATATGGTAAACAACAACGAGCCCACCCTCAAGTGTTGCCCCCTCCCATTTAAGCGGATGACAGAGGATCCCGGGTTAATCCTGTGGTCAATACACAGGACAAGTACAGCGTGGCTTCCTGCTGTGATGTTGTGCTGTGCGCAAGTCCGCCATTGTTTTAGACCACAAGGAAGTGTTTTTAAATGTCAAAGAAAATCACAATATCACCCCTTCAAGTAACATATTTCCTTTCGGAACTCTCATGACAACATTTGTGAACCAGTATAAGGTGATGGAAGAAAGATAAAAGTGGCAGTATTGGAACAAGTTATTGTGGAGGGGGGTGTGGCCTGCAGGCCGGCTGCGAAATGATGTGTCAGGACCGGCCTCGAAGACAGCGACGGGTGCGTGGATGGCCCAGGTGGGCCTGTAAAAGGTGTCAAAATATGTACCCCTATTGTGTTGCCTTTACTTTTTTTTTTTTTTTTTTGCGACAACACCACATGGTGCTGCCATTAGTAAGCTATATTGACTTGAAACTTCACCCGTGGTGCGATATGTTCGACTAACTTTGTGGAGGGGGGTGTGGCCCGCGGGCCGGCTGCGGAATGGTGTGTCAGGACCGGCCTCGAAGACAGAGACGGGTGCGTGGATGGCCCAGGTGGGCCTGAAAAAGGTGTCAAAACATGTACCCCTATTGTGTTGCCTTTACTTTTTTTTTTTTGCGACAACACCACATGTTGCTGCCATTAGTAAGCTATATTGACTTGAAACTTCACCCGTGGTGCGATATGTTCGACTAACTTTGTGGAGGGGGGTGTGGCCTGCAGGCCGGCTGCGAAACGGTGTGTCAGGACTGGCCTCGAAGACAGCGACGGGTGCGTGGATGGCCCAGGTGGGCTGGAAAAGGTGTCAAAACATGTATCCCTATTGTGTTGCCTTTACTTTTTTTTTTTTTGCGACAACACCACATGTTGCTGTCATTAGTAAGCTATATTGACTTGAAACTTCACCCTTGGTGCAATATGTTCGACTAACTTTGTGGAGGGGGTGTGGCCTGCGGGCCGGCTGCGAAATGGTGTGTCAGGACCGGCCTCGAAGACAACGACGGGTGCTTGGATGGCCCAGGTGGGCCTGTAAAAGGTGTCAAAACATGTACCCCTATTGTGTTGCCTTTACTTCTTTTTTTTGCGACAACACCACATGGTGCTGCCGTTAGTAAGCTATAATGACTTGAAACTTCACCCTTGGTGCAATATGTTCGACTAACTTTGTGGAGGGGGTGTGGCCTGCGGGCCGGCTGCGAAATGGTGTGTCAGGACCGGCCTCGAAGACAACGACGGGTGCTTGGATGGCCCAGGTGGGCCTGTAAAAGGTGTCAAAACATGTACCCCTATTGTGTTGCCTTTACTTCTTTTTTTTGCGACAACACCACATGGTGCTGCCGTTAGTAAGCTATAATGACTTGAAACTTCACCCGTGGTGCGATATGTTCGACAAACTTTGTGGAGGGGGGTGTGGCCCGCGGGCCGGCTGCGTAATGGTATGTCAGGACCGGGCTCGAAGACAGAGACGGGTGCGTGGATGGCCCAGGTGGGCCTGTAAAAGGTGTCAAAGCATGTACCCCTTTTGTGTTGCCTTTACTTTTTTTTGGGCGACAACACCACATGGTGCTGCCATTAGTAAGCTATATTGACTTGAACGTGGCGTGGCGCAGTGGGAGAGTGGTCGTGCGCAACCCGAGGGTCACTGGTTCAAATCCCACCCAGAACCAACCTCGTCACGTCCGTTGTGTCCTGAGCAAGACACTTCACCCTTGCTCCTGATGGGTGCTGGTTGGCGCCTTGCATGGCAGCTCCCTCCATCAGTGTGTGAATGTGTGTGTGAATGGGTAAATGTGGAAGTATTGTCAAAGCGCTTTGAGTACCTTGAAGGTAGAAAAGCGCTATACAAGTACAACCCATTTATCATTTTATTTGAAACTTCACCCGTGGTGCGATATGTTCGACTAACTTTGTGGAGGGGGGTGTGGCCCGTGGGCCGGCTGCGCGACGGTTTGTCAGGACCGGCCTCGAAGAAAGCGACGGGTGCGTGGATGTAAAAGGTGTCAAAACATTGCCTTTACTTTTATTTTTTTGCGACAACACCACATGGTGCTGCCATTAGTAAGCTATATTGACTTGAAACTTCACCCTTGGTGCAATATGTTCGACTAACTTTGTGGAGGGGGTTGTGGCCTGCGGGCCGGCTGCGAAATGTTGTGTCAGGACCGGCCTCGATGACAACGACGGGTGTGTGGATGGCCCAGGTGGGCCTGTACAAGGTGTCAAAACATGTACCCCTATTGTGTTGCCTTTACTTTTATTTTTTTGCGACAACACCACATGGTGCTGCCGTTAGTAGGCTATAATGACTTGAAACTTCACTCGTGGTGCGATATGTTCGACTAACTTTGTGGAGGGGGGTGTGGCCCGTGGGCCGGCTGCGGAATGGTGTGTCAGGACCGGCCTCGAAGACAGAGACGGGTGCGTGAATGGCCCAGGTGGGCCTGAAAAAGGTGTCAAAACATGTACCCCTATTGTGTTGCCTTTACTTTTTTTTTTTGCGACAACACCACATGGTGCTGCCATTAGTAAGCTATATTGACTTGAAACTTCACCCGTGGTGCGATATGTTCGACTAACTTTGTGGAGGGGGGTGTGGCCTGCAGGCCGGCTGCGAAACGGTGTGTCAGGACTGGCCTCGAAGACAGCGACGGGTGCGTGGATGGCCCAGGTGGGCTAGAAAAGGTGTCAAAACATGTATCCCTATTGTGTTGCCTTTACTTTTTTTTTTTTTTGCGACAACACCACATGTTGCTGTCATTAGTAAGCTATATTGACTTGAAACTTCACCCTTGGTGCAATATGTTCGACTAACTTTGTGGAGGGGGTGTGGCCTGCGGGCCGGCTGCGAAATGGTGTGTCAGGACCGGCCTCGAAGACAACGACGGGTGCTTGGATGGCCCAGGTGGGCCTGTAAAAGGTGTCAAAACATGTACCCCTATTGTGTTGCCTTTACTTCTTTTTTTTGCGACAACACCACATGGTGCTGCCGTTAGTAAGCTATAATGACTTGAAACTTCACCCGTGGTGCGATATGTTCGACAAACTTTGTGGAGGGGGGTGTGGCCCGCAGGCCGGCTGCGGTATGGTGTGTCAGGACCGGCCTCGAAGACAGAGACGGGTGCGTTGATGGCCCAGGTGGGCCTGTAAAAGGTGTCAAAACATGTACCCCTATTGGGTTGCCTTTACTTTTTTTTTTTTTTTGCGACAACACCACATGGTGCTACCATTAATGAGTAAGCTATATTGACTTGAAACTTCACCCGTGGTGCGATATATTCGACTAACTTTGTGGAGGGGGGTGTGGCCCGCGGGCTGGCTGCGGAATTGTGTGTCAGGACCCGGCCTCGAAGACAGCGACGGGTACGTGGATGGCCCAGGTGGACATTTAAAATGTTTCAAAACATGGACCCCTATTGTGTTGCCTTTACTTTTATTTTTTTGCGATAAAACCACATGGTGCTGCCATTAGTAAGCTATATTGACTTGAAACTTCACCCGTGGTGCGATATGTTCGACTAACTTTGTGGAGGGGGGTGTGGCCCGCGGGCCGGCTGCGAAATGGTGTGTCAGGACCGGCCTCGAAGACAACGACGGGTGCGTGGATGGCCCAGGTGGGCCTGTAAAAGGTGTCAAAACATGTACCCCTATTGTGTTGCCTTTACTTTTTTTTTTTTTTGCGACAACACCACATGGTGCTGCCGTTAGTAAGCTATATTGACTTGAAACTTCACCCGTGGTGCGATATGTTCGACTAACTTTGTGGAGGGGGGTGTGGCCCGCAGGCCGGCTGCGGAATGCTGTGTCAGGACCGGCCTCGAAGACAACGACGGGTGCGTGGATGGCCCAGGTGGGCCTGTAAAAGGTGTCAAAACATGTACCCCTTTTGTGTTGCCTTTACTTTTTTTTTTGCGACAACACCATATGGTGCTGCCATTAGTAAGCTATATTGACTTGAAACTTCACCTGTGGTGCGATATGTTCGACTAACTTTGTGGAAGGGGGTGTGGCCCGCGGGCCGGCTGCGGAATGGTGTGTCAGGACCGGCCTCGAAGACAGAGATGGGTGCGTTGATGGCCCAGGTGGGCCTGTAAAAGGTGTCCAAACAGGTACCCTATTGTGTTGCCTTTACTTTTATTTTTTTGCGACAACACCACATGGTACTGCCATTAGTAAGCTATATTGACTTGAAACTTCACCCGTGGTGCGATATGTTCGACTAACTTTGTGGAGGGGGGTGTGGCCCGCGGGCCGGCTGCGGAATGGTGTGTCAGGACCGGCCTCGAAGACAGCGACGGGTGCGTGGATGGCCCAGGTGGGCCTGTAAAAGGTGTCAAAACATGTACCCCTTTTGTGTTGCCTTTACTTCTTTTTTTTGCGACAACACCACATGGTGCTGCCATTAGTAAGCTATATTGACTTGAAATTTCACCCGTGGTGCGATATGTTCGACTAACTTTGTGGAGGGGGGTGTGGCCCGCGGGCCGGCTGCGGAATGGTGTGTCAGGACCGGCCTCGAAGACAGAGACGGGTGCGTGAATGGCCCAGGTGGGCCTGAAAAAGGTGTCAAAACATGTACCCCTATTGTGTTGCCTTTACTTTTTTTTTTTTTTTTTGCGAAAACACCACATGGTGCTGCCATTAGTAAGCTATATTGACTTGAAACTTCACCCGTGGTGCGATATGTTCGACTAACTTTGTGGAGGGTGGTGTGGCCCGTGGGCCGGCTGCGAAATGGTCTGTCAGGACCAGCCTCGAAGACAACGACGGGTGCGTGGATGGCCCAGGTGGGCCTGTAAAAGGTGTCAAAAAATGTACCCCTATTGTGTTGCCTTTACTTTCTTTTTTTGCGACAACACCACATGGTGCTGCCATTAGTAAGCTATAATGACTTGAAACTTCACCCGTGGTGCGAAATGTTCGACTAACTTTGTGGAAGGGGGTGTGGCCCGCGGGCCGGCTGCGGAATAGTGTGTCAGGACCGGCCTCGAAGACAGCGACGGGTGCGTGGATGGCCCAGGTGGGCCTGTAAAAGGTGTCAAAACATGTACCCCTATTGTGTTGCCTTTACTTTTCTTTTTTTTGCGACAACACCACATGGTGCTGCCATTAGTAAGCTATATTGACTTGAAACTTCACCCGTGGTGCGATATGTTCGAGTAACTTTGTGGAAGGGGGTGTGGCCCGCGGGCCGGCTGCGTAATGGTATGTCAGGACCGGCCTCGAAGACAGCGACGGGGGCGTGGATGGCCCAGGTGGGCCTGTAAAAGGTGTCAAAACATGTACCCCTATTGTGTTGCCTTTACTTTCTTTTTTTGCGACAACACCACATGGTGCTGCCATTAGTAAGCTATATTGGCTTGAAACTTCACACGTGGTGCGATATGTTCGACTAACTTTGTGGAGGGGGGTGTGGCCCGCGGGCCGGCTGCGTAATGGTATGTCAGGACCGGGCTCGAAGACAGAGACGGGTGCGTGGATGGCCCAGGTGGGCCTGTAAAAGGTGTCAAAACATGTACCCCTTTTGTGTTGCCTTTACTTTTTTTTTTTGCGACAACACCACATGGTGCTGCCATTATTAAGCAATATTGACTTGAAACTTCACTCGTGGTGCGATATGTTTGACTAACTTTGCCCACTTTAGCTTAAAGCTATCACCGCTACATTTGGGACACATCTTACGCGGGACTGACTTTTAAGCGAAATTGGTTGACTTAGCAACCAATGTATGCTAGCATGTCTTCCAAATACTATCTACACACACGGTGCGCTATTTAATTTTGTCGTTATGTATTCCGCAGCCATATTGGAAAGTGTCTGAGGTCAAACGTGGATTGGTTTATGGCGCAAGGGGTGGAGTAGGTGTCGTAAAAGTGTCTGCTTGATGGTTCTGGGCCTTTTTTACGGCCAATCTGCGAGTGTTTCCTCGCAACGTCTCGTCCTGTAAGGGCTTTTCAAAATGAAACCGATCCGACGTCTCGGGGCTTAATGACAGGATATTGCGTTCCCTGCCAGCTAGGCTGGAGCCTCCGAGCAAACATACGCATGCTAAGTTCAAAATTGTTCTGCTCTATCCCCCGAGCATCTACACAGGCTGATATCAAACTATCTGTTTTTTTTTTTTTTTTTTTTTTTTTTTTTATATATTATTTCAAGCCCGGCCCTGGGCTCGTTCTCTCGTGCTGTTTGCTCCTTATCGGCTGCTCTGTGGTTCAATCTCCGCGGACGCTTCTCATCCATACAAATGGCCGCCCCTCCTTATTGCGATGCCATTGAAAATGCGGCCAAGCCTCTTGCAGGGCAGCAAAGAAAGGGAAGAAGCAGAAGTGGCGAATAAATTGAGTCGAAATGGAATGGCGGCTCTCGGGGAAGGAAAACATTGTCCTGTTCGAGGTCCTCGATTACTTTGTCGGGGGGGGGGGCGAAATCAGCGCGTATTATTCTCACACAACCATCACAGCAAGAAGCGGCCTTAAAAAAAAAAGAAAAAAAAAGAAAGATAAGTAAGTGATGTTTGCACAGCTCTTGAAATGACTCGCAGATATACTTCAGCAAATATGTTTTATCAGCCTTAACCTCCGTGCTTAGTACCTCGAAGAACTCAATCGTGTTCCGCGTAGTTGCGCTTGAATTGGAGCCGAGCTTCCGGCTTTGGATTTAGCACGTGACTTTATCCCCGCCTCGTAACCCCGATATATTTAAATAGTCAGTTGCTGAAGCAAATCGTAACTTCTTGAAGCAGGGGTGTCAAAGTCCAGGCCCCCGAATTGAGATGATATGTGATTAGTATTAGAAGCGGCCCGCAGGCCACAGCCGCCTGCTGCTTTTTTACACGCACCAATCAGTGTTGGGCGCTAGGAATTCACAAAACGGGGTCTCGGGGAGCCCATCAAGTCCGAAAAAAATGGGGTGCCACAATACGTTTTTGGGGTCCTACTTTTTTTCTAAGCATTTTATATGGGGCAACATAGCTCGGTTGGTAGAGTGGCCGTTCCAGCAACTTGAGGGTTGCAGGTTCGATTCCCGCTTGTGCCATCCTAGTTGCTGCCGTTGTGTCCTTGGGCAAGACACTTTACCCACCTGCTCCCAGTGCCACCCACACTGGTTTAAATGTAACTTAGATATTGGGTTTCACTATGTAAATCGCTTTGAGTCACTTGAGAAAAGCGCTATATAAATATATAATATATATATAATTATATAATAATAATAATAATAATAACCCATTCCTCAATCAATTTTCTTCCGCTTAACCGTGGTCGGGTCTCGGGGGCAGCAGCCTAAGCAGGGAAGCCCAGATTTCCCTCTCCCCAACCACTTGGTCCAGGTCCTCCCTGGGGATCCTGAGGCGTTCCCCAGCCGGGAAACATAGTCTTCCCAACGTGTCCTGGGTCTTCCCCTTGGTCTCATGCCGGTCGGACGTGCCCTAAACACCTCCCTAGGGAGGCGTTCGGGTGGAATCCTGACCAGATGCCCGAACCACCTCATCTGGCTCCTCTTGATGTGGAGGAGCAGCGGTTTTAGTTTGAGCTCCTCCCGGATGACAGACCTCCTCATCCCATCTCTAAGGGAGAGCTCCGCCACCCGGGCAAAGGAAACTCAACCGCTTGTACCCGTGATCTTATCCTTTCGGTCATAACCCAAAGCTCATGACCATAGGTGAGGATGGGAACGTAGATCGACGGGTAAATTGAGAGCTTCGCCTTCCGGCTCAGCTCCTTCTTTACCATAAAGGATCGATTCAGCGTCCACATTACTGATCCACTCATGAACAAGACTCCGAGGTACTTGAACTCCTCCACTTGGGGCAAGATCTCCTCCCTAACCCGGAGATGGCCCTTCACCCTTTCCCGGGCAAGAACTACGGACTCGGATATGGAGGTGCTGAATCTCATCCCAATCGCTTCGCACTCGGTTGCGAACCGATCCAGTGAGAGCTGAAGATCCTGGCCAGATGAAGCCATCAGGACCACATCATCTGCAAAAAGCAGAGACCCAATCCTACAGCCACCAAACCGGATCCCCTCAACGCCTTGACTGCGCCTAGAAATTCTGTTATGAAAAGAATGGGTGACAAAGGGTAGCCTTGGCAGAATCCAACCTTCACTGGAAACGGGTCCGACTTACTGCCGGCAATGCAGACCAAGCTCCGACAATGATCATACAGGGAGCGGACCTCCACAATCATAATAAAAATAATAATCATTATCTTTATTGTCTCCGAGAGGAATTGGGCTCTTTGGCCACGATACCCAGCAATATGTTTGAAGTAGAAAAGTTGAGACCTTTAATCCCAGGAACACCACACATACCGTCAAGCATGGTGGTGGTAGTATTATGCTCTGGGCCTGTTTTGCTACCAATGGAACTGGTGCTTTACAGAGAGTAAATGGGACAATGAAAAGTGAAGGATTAATTCCAAGAAAATAAGCAAATATTACCCTTATTTGAGATATTTAATCTTACTTAGATTTCAGTTTTTGCAGTGTACATATAACCCAAATAAGCCTCCCTGTTGTGTTGTTGTTTTTCCTGTTATTCCAACACCTCATGAAGTATGTGCATGTATGAACATTTGCCCAAATCTGATTGTTGCTAATTGGCTGAAGTTGCTGCTAATTAGCAGTTAGTGTTGAAGGAACAGGGCTGATGGTGCATGAAGCGCTGAATTTCAAGCGATGGATCCTTTTTTTTTTTGTTTTCTCACTTTTCGAAAGAAGAGTAATTAAAGCCCGGGGTGCAAAGGTTGGGCAGTAGAAGATGTGGTAACTGCAAAAGTTCCGCTCCCTACTTGTTATTCTGCTTTTGGTGTCAAACTTTGTGAAACTTTTAAATGACTTAGCGCCCCGCCGTTCCTCCTTCCTACGGTGCATCCTCAATATCCGCCTCTATTGTTCTTCAGCGGCAACAGCGAGTCCTTGCGCGGCGGTTCAAGCCGAGGCAAGGGTAGAAACATAATCCCATCACTCGGCTTGAGCGACGGCCAAGAAAGACGACACGCGACTGGAACTGGCTGCCGTGTCTGTCTCCGTAAAGGCTCTAAAAAAAAAAACTAAAAAAAATAGTGGCATGGTAGAGAAAAGCCAAGGTTTACAGCGCAGTCTAATTTAATCCTGCACTTCGGAGACTAAGATATGAGTCGCGATAACACCTCGAGGTTCAAACGCAATTTTCCAGGCCATCGACTGACCATCAAGTCGACACGTTAGCTCTTAGCCTCAGAGCCAAAGCATGCGGCCACGCTGACTCGGGCAAAATTAGAAAGGAGAGCTTTGCAAATTTATCGTCCGCTACGACGAGGTTTATTCCAAGCTGTCCACTTATACACTAAATTGCCAAAAGTATTTCGACATCCATCCAAACGATGAGAATCGGGTTCCCTAATCACTTTGTATACTTGGAAATGCTTTGCAGAACAAAAAGTTGCTTTATTATAAGCGAATGTCCTTATACAGGACTGCAGTACCCGGAGGAGGTCAAATCTAAAAAAAGGAGGCACTCCTAGGGAGACAACAGATACACCTGCCTACTGCTCGACCCTGTCCACTTGTACACTAAATTTCCAAAACTGTTTCGACATCCATCCAAATGATGAGAATCAGGTGCCCTAATCACTTTGTATATAATCAAGTACTTGGAGACGCTTTGCAGAACAAAACGTTGCTTTATTACAAGCGAATGTCCTTATGCAGGACTGCAGTACCTGGAGGAGGTCTGGTCCAAAAAAATGAGGCACTCCTAACTTTGAGGAGCCGATGAACAGTCTGATATTCCTTTTTTCCTGTCTGGGTGTGTGTTAAGTCAGGAGGGTACAACCGGACCATGCAAGGAGATGTTCTTGTGTAAGTGACTGGGGAGACAACAGATACACCTGCCTACTGCTCGACCCTGTCCACTTATACACTAAATTGCCAAAAGTATTTCGACATCCATCCAAATGATGAGAATCAGGTGCCCTAATCACTTTGTATACTTGGAAATACTTTGCAGAACAAAACGTTGCTTTATTACAAGCGAATGTCCTTATACAGGACTGCAGTATATGGAGGAGGTCAAATCCAAAAAAATGAGGCACTCCTAACTTCGAGGAGCCGATCCACAGTCTTATATTCCTTTTTTCCTGTCTGGGTGTGTGTTAAGTCAGGAGAGTACATCCTGACCGTGCAAGGAGATGTTCTTGTGTAAGTGACTGGGGAGACAACAGATACACCTGCCTACTGCTCGACCCTGTCCACTTATACACTAAATTGCCTAAAGTATTTCAACATCCATCCAAATGATGAGAATCAGGTGCCCTAATCACTTTGTATATTTGGAAATGCTTTGCAGAACAAAACCTTGTTTTATTACAAGCGAATGTCCTTATACAGGACTGCAGTACCTGGAGGAGGTCAGGTCCAAAAAAATGAGGCACTTCTAACTTTGAGGAGCCGATCCACAGTCTCATATTCCTTTTTTCCCGTCTGGGTGTGTGTTAAGTCAGGAGAGTACATCCTGACCGTGCAAGGAGATGTTCTTGTGTAAGTGACTAGGGAGACAACAGATACACCTGCCTACTGCTCGACCCTGTCCACTTATATACTAAATTGCCAAAAGTGTTTCGACATCCATCCAAATGATGAGAATCAGGTGCCCTAATCACTTTGTATACTTGGAAATACTTTGCAGAACAAAACGTTGCTTTATTACAAGCGAATGTCCTTATGCAGGACTGCAGTACCTGGAGGAGGTCAAGTCCAAAAAAATGAGGCACTCCTAACTTTGAGGAGCCGATCCACAGTCTTACATTCCTTTTATCCTGTCTGGGTGTGTGTTAAGTCAGGAGAGTACAACCTGTCCACTTATACACTAAATTGCCAAAAGTGTTTCGACATCCATCCAAATGATGAGAATCAGGTGCCCTAATCACTTTGTATACTTGGAAATGCTTTGCAGAACAAAACGTTGCTTTATTACAAGCGAATGTCCTTATGCAGGACTGCAGTACCTGGAGGAGGTCAAGTCCAAAAAAAGGAGGCACTCCTAGGGAGACAACAGATACACCTGCCTACTGCTCGACCCTGTCCACTTAAACACTAAATTGCCAAAAGTATTTCGACATCCATCCAAATGATGAGAATTAGGTGCCCTAATCACTTTGTATACTTGGAAATGCTTTGCAGAACAAAATGTTGCTTTATTACAAGCAAATGTCCTTATACAGGACTGCAGTACATGGAGGAGGTCAAGTCCAAAAAAATGAGGCACTCCTAACTTTGAGGAGCCGATCCACAGTCTTATATTCCTTTTATCCTGTCTGGGTGTGTGTTAAGTCAGGAGAGTACATCCTGACCGTGCAAGGAGATGTTCTTGTGTAAGTGACTGGGGAGACAACAGATACACCTGCCTACTGCTCGACCCTGTCCACTTATACACTAAATTGCCAAAAGTGTTTCAACATCCATCCAAATGATGAGAATCAGGTGCCCTAATCACTTTGTATACTTGGAAATGCTTTGCAGAACAAAACCTTGTTTTATTACAAGCGAATGTCCTTATGCAGGACTGCAGTACCAGGAGGAGGTCAAGTCCAAAAAAATGAGGCACTCCTAACTTCGAGGAGCCGATCCACAGTCTTATATTCCTTTTTTCCTGTCTGGGTGTGTGTTAAGTCAGGAGGGTACAACCTGACCGTGCAAGGAGATGTTCTTGTGTAAGTGACTGGGGAGACAACAGATACACCTGCCTACTGCTCGACCCTGTCCACTTATATACTAAATTGCCAAAAGTGTTTCGACATCCATCCAAATGATGAGAATCAGGTGCCCTAATCACTTTGTATACTTGGAAATGCTTTGCAGAACAAAACGTTGCTTTATTACAAGCGAATGTCCTTATGCAGGACTGCAGTACCTGGAGGAGGTCAAGTCCAAAAAAATGAGGCACTCCTAACTTTGAGGAGCCGATCCACAGTCTTAAATCTCATTTTTCCTGTCTGGGTGTGTGTTAAGTCAGGAGAGTACATCCTGACCGTGCAAGGATTTGTTCTTGTGTAAGTGACTAGGGAGACCACAGATACACCTGCCTACTGCTCGACCCTGTCCACTTAAACACTAAATTGCCAAAAGTATTTCGACATCCATCCAAATGATGAGAATCAGGTGCCCTAATCACTTTGTATATAATCAAGTACTTGGAGACGCTTTGCAGAACAAAACTTTGCTTTATTACAAGCGAATGTCCTTATACAGGACTGCAGTACCTGGAGGAGGTCAAGTCCAAAAAAATGAGGCACTCCTAACTTCGAAGAGCCGATCCACAGTCTTATATTCCTTTTTTTCCCGTCTGGGTGTGTGTTAAGTCAGGAGAGTACAACCTGACCGTGCAAGGAGATGTTCTTGTGTAAGTGACTGGGGAGACAACAGATACACCTGCCTACTGCTCGACCCTGTCCACTTATACACTAAATTGCCAAAAGTATTTCAACATCCATCCAAATGATGAGAATCAGGTGCCCTAATCACTTTGTATACTTGGAAATGCTTTGCAGAACAAAACCTTGTTTTATTACAAGCGAATGTCCTTATACAGGACTGCAGTACCTGGAGGAGGTCAAGTCCAAAAAAAGGAGGCACTCCTAACTTTGAGGAGCCGATCCACAGTCTTATATTCCTTTTTTCCTGTCTGGGTGTGTGTTAAGTCAGGAGAGTACATCCTGACCGTGCAAGGAGATGTTCTTGTGTAAGTGACTAGGGAGACAACAGATACACCTGCCTACTGCTCGACCCTGTCCACTTATACACTAAATTGCCAAAAGTATTTCGACATCCATCCAAATGATGAGAATCAGGTGCCCTAATCACTTTGTATACTTGGAAATACTTTGCAGAACAAAACGTTGCTTTATTACAAGCAAATGTCCTTATACAGGACTGCAGTACCTGGAGGAGGTCAGGTCCAAAAAAATGAGGCACTCCTAACTTTGAGGAGCCGATCCACAGTCTTATATTCCTTTTTTCCTGTCTGGGTGTGTGTTAAGTCAGGAGAGTACATCCTGACCGTGCAAGGAGATGTTCTTGTGTAAGTGACTGGGGAGACAACAGATACACCTGCCTACTGTTCGACCCTGTCCACTTATACACTAAATTGCCTAAAGTATTTCGAAATCCATCCAAATGATGAGAATCAGGTGCCCTAATCACTTTGTATACTCGGAAATGCTTTGCAGAACAAAATGTTGCTTTATTACAAGCAAATGTCCTTATGCAGGACTGCAGTACATGGAGGAGGTCAAGTCCAAAAAAATGAGGCACTCCTAACTTTGAGGAGCCGATCCACAGTCTTATATTCCTTTTATCCTGTCTGGGTGTGTGTTAAGTCAGGAGAGTACAACCTGTCCACTTATACACTAAATTGCCAAAAGTATTTCGACATCCATCCAAATGATGAGAATCAGGTGCCCTAATCACTTCGTATACTTGGAAATGCTTTGCAGAACAAAACGTTGCTTTATTACAAGCGAATGTCCTTATTCAGGACTGCAGTACCTGGAGGAGGTCAAGTCCCAAAAAATGAGGCACTCCTAACTTTGAGGAGCCGATCCACAGTCTTATATTCCTTTTTTTCCCGTCTGGGTGTGTGTTAAGTCAGGAGAGTACAACCTGTCCACTTATACACTAAATTGCCAAAAGTATTTCGACATCCATCCAAATGATGAGAATCAGGTGCCCTAATCACTTTGTATACTTGGAAATGCTTTGCAGAACAAAACGTTGCTTTATTACAAGCAAATGTCCTTATACAGGACTGCAGTACCTGGAGGAGGTCGGGTCCAAAAAAATGAGGCACTCCTAACTTTGAGGAGACGATCCACAGTCTTGTATTCCTTTTTTCCCGTCTGGGTGTGTGTTAAGTCAGGAGAGTACAACCTGTCCACTTATACAGTAAATTGCCAAAAGTGTTTCGACATCCATTCAAATGATGAGAATCAGGTGCCCTAATCACTTTGTATACTTGGAAATGCTTTGCAGAACAAAACCTTGTTTTATTACAAGTGAATGTCCTTATACAGGACTGCAGTACCTGGAGGAGGTCAAAAAAATGAGGCACTCTTAACTTCGAGGAGCCGATCCACAGTCTTATATTCCTTTTTTTCCCGTCTGGGTGTGTGTTAAGTCAGGAGAGTACAACCTGTCCACTTATACACTAAATTGCCAAAAGTGTTTCGACATCCATCCAAATGATGAGAATCAGGTGCCCTAATCACTTTGTATACTTGGAAATGCTTTGCAGAACAAAACGTTTCTTTATTAGAAGCGAATGTCCTTATACAGGACTGCAGTACCTGGAGGAGGTCAAATCCCTAAAAAGGAAGCACTCCTAACTTTGAGGAGCAGATCCACAGTCTTATATTCCTTTTTTCCCGTCTGGGTGTGTGTTAAGTCAGGAGGGTACAACCTGACCGTGCAAGGAGATGTTCTTGTGTAAGTGACTGCCTACTGCTCGACCCTGTCCACTTATACACTAAATTGCCTAAAGTATTTCAACATCCATCCAAATGATGAGAATCAGGTGCCCTAATCACTTTGTATATTTGGAAATGCTTTGCAGAACAAAACTTTGCTTTATTACAAGCGAATGTCCTTATACAGGACTGCAGTACCTGGAGGAGGTCAAATCCCTAAAAAGGAAGCACTCCTAACTTTGAGGAGCAGATCCACAGTCTTATATTCCTTTTTTCCCGTCTGGGTGTGTGTTAAGTCAGGAGGGTACAACCTGACCGTGCAAGGAGATGTTCTTGTGTAAGTGACTGGGGAGACAACAGATACACCTGCCTACTGCTCGACCCTGTCCGCTTATACACTAAATTGCCAAAAGTATTTCGACATCCATCCAAATGATGAGAATCAGGTGCCCTAATCACTTTGTATACTTGGAAATACTTTGCAGAACAAAACGTTGCTTTATTACAAGCAAATGTCCTTATACAGGACTGCAGTACCTGGAGGAGGTCAAGTCCAAAAAAATGAGGCACTCCTAACTTCGAGGAGCCGATCCACAGTCTTATATTCCTTTTTTTCCCGTCTGGGTGTGTGTTAAGTCAGGAGAGTACAACCTGACCGTGTAAGTGACTGCCTACTGCTCGACCCTGAATATAGGTTGAATCATACCAAATACTATTAAAAAAATGGGACCCATTACCTCCCTGCTTAACACTCAGCATCAAGGGTTGGAATTGGGGGTTAAATCACCAAAAATGATTCCCGGGCGTGGCCACCGCTGCTGCTCACTGCTCCCCTCACCTGATAAAAGGTGATGAGTCAAATGCAGAGAGTATTTTCCCCACATTTGCACTGGAAGAATAGGATTAACAAATCATTGAATTCTGTTTTTATTTACTATTTACACAACGTACCAAATTCACTGTTTTTGGTGTTTTCTTATTGCAATGCTAATATTGATTCAAAAATATATATTTTGTGTATATCGTACCTTTTCTGGGAAATTACTTTTTTCCGTCTATTTGCCTGAAACAACCTTCTGGTGACAGCACACATCAGGCTCTAAATGTTTGTGGGTTTTGTCCCGGATGAAGAAGGAGGCAGCAAATAAAAGCATGCAAGTCGACTAAATGAAGAAATACAGTCTGAACGACAACAAATGCGAGCGGGAAAATGGAAGAAGAAGAAAAAAAAAAATTACAAGTACCTTGTGGCTAAGAAATAAAAGTGTCTCCGTCTTGACAGGACAGTTATTGTTTCTTACAGGGCATGTTTCCCCTCAGGGTTTACCAAAAGACATAATGGAGAGCCGGTACTTGACTGTAAGCACGGGGGAGAGGAGGGGGGGGGGGGGGGAGGAAAAGCAGTAAAAAAAAAATCTCTTTGTGCGTCACGGCGAGCGACTTAAGATCTCATCACCAGCTGACTGATTCACCGCTGTGAGGACTTTCATCCCTGTTAGGGTGCGGGGCGCAACATAAATCCTGAACATACTAATGGACTTTAGATGAGATCCTCTGACACGCGGGACTTCTGATAGCATTGAATCACAATTTGCATTTTTATTGCTGCTTTCTATTACCCCCCCAAAAAAAAAGACACTCAGACTGCAAAAGGAGGAGTATTTGATTTGCAGATTTTTACCAAACCCCGTTTCCATATGAGTTGGGAAATTGTGTTGGATGTAAATATAAACAGAATACAATGATTTGCAAATCATTTTCAACCTATTTTTAATTAAATATGCTACGGCATAGCGGCATGGCTCGGTTGGTAGAGTGGCCGTGCCAGCAACTTGAGGGTTGCAGGTTCGATTCCCGCTTGTGCCATCCTAGTTACTGCCGTTGTGTCCTTGGGCAAGACACTTTACCCACCTGCTCCCAGTGCCACCCACACTGGTTTAAATGTAACTTAGATATTGGGTTTCACTATGTAAAGCGCTTTGAGTCACTTGAGAAAAAGCGCTATATAAATATAATTCACTTCACTTCACTACAAAGACAACAAATGTTGATGTTCAAACTGATGGCAAATAATCATTAACTTTAGAATTTGATGCCAGCAACACGTGACAAATAAGTTGGGAAAGGTAGCAATAAATACTGATATAGTTGAGGAATGCCCATCAAACACTTAATTGGAACATCCCACAGGTGCATGAGAACAGGTGGGTGCCATGATTGGGTATAAAAGCAGCTTCCCAAAAAAAATGCTCGGTCTTTCACAAGAAAGGATGGGGCGAGGTACACCCCTTTGTCCACGACTGCGTGAGCAAATAGTCAAAAAGGTTAAGAACAACGTTACTCAAAGTGCAATTGCAAGAAATTTAGGGATTTCAACATCTACGCTCCATAATCAATCAATCAATGTTTACTTATATAGCCCTAAATCACTAGTGTCTCAAAGGGATGCACAAACCACCACGACATCCTCGGTAGGCCCACATAAGGGCAAGGAAAACTCACACCCAGTGGGACGTCGGTGACAATGATGACTATGAGAACCTTGGAGAGGAGGAAAGCAATGGATGTCGAGCGGGTCTAACATGATACTGTGAAAGTTCAATCCAGAATGGATCCAACACAGTCGCGAGAGTCCAGTCCAAAGCGGATCCAACACAGCAGCGAGAGTCCCGTTCACAGCGGAGCCAGCAGGAAACCATCCCAAGCGGAGGCGGATCAGCAGCGCAGAGATGTCCCCAGCCGATACACAGGCAAGCAGTACATGGCCACCGGATCGGACCGGACCCCCTCCACAAGGGAGAGTGGGACATAGGAGAAAAAGAAAAGAAACAGCAGATCAACTGGTCTAAAAAGGGAGTCTATTTAAAGGCTAGAGTATACAAATGAGTTTTAAGGTGAGACTTAAATGCTTCTACTGAGGTGGCATCTCGAACTGTTACCGGGAGGGCATTCCAGAGTACTGGAGCCCGAACGGAAAACGCTCTAGAGCCCGCAGACTTTTTTTGGGCTTTGGGAATCACTAATAAGCCGGAGTCCTTTGAACGCAGATTTCTTGCCGGGACATATGGTACAATACAATCGGCAAGATAGGATGGAGCTAGACTGGGTAATATTTTATACTTAAGTAGTAAAACCTTAAAGTCACATCTTAAGTGCACAGGAAGCCAGTGCAGGTGAGCCAGTATAGGTATATATGTATGTATATATGTATATAAAGGTATATACAGTACAGGCGTAATGTGATCAAACTTTCTTGTTCTTGTCAAAAGTCTAGCAGCCGCATTTTGTACCAACTGTAATCTTTTAATGCTAGACATGGGGAGACCCGAAAATAATACGTTACAGTAGTTGAGACGAGACGTAACAAACGCATGGATAATGATCTCAGCGTCTTTAGTGGACAGAATGGAGCGAATTTTAGCGATATTACGGAGATGAAAGAAGGCCGTTTTAGTAACGCTTTTAATGTGTGCCTCAAAGGAGAGAGTTGGGTCGAAGATAATACCCAGATTCTTTACCGTGTCGCCTTGTTTAATTGTTTGGTTGTCAAATGTTAGAGTTGTATTATTAAATAGAGTTCGGTGTCTAGCAGGACCGATAATCAGCATTTCCGTTTTTTTGGCGTTGAGTTGCAAAAAGTCAGCGGACATCCATTGTTTAATTTCATTAAGACACGCCTCCAACTGACTACAGTCCGGCGTGTTGGTCAGCTTTAGGGGCATGTAGAGTTGGGTGTCATCAGCATAACAGTGAAAGCTAATACCGTATTTGCGTATGATGTCACCTAGCGGCAGCATGTAGATGCTGAAGAGTGCAGGGCCAAGGACCGAACCCTGGGGAACTCCACACGTTACCTTAACGTAGTCCGAGGTCACATTGTTATGGGAGACACACTGCATCCTGTCAGTAAGATAAGAGTTAAACCAAGACAGGTTCAAAAGGTTCAGAAAATATGGAGAATTCACTCCACGTAAGCGGCATGGCCGGAAACCAACATTGAGTGACCGTGACCTTCCATCCCTCAAAAACCGACATCAATCTCTAAAAATGGGAACATTATCACAATTTCAAAAGGGTTAAAAACAATAAAAATCAGTTCCCGGTGGCTTGTTGTATTTTTTGAAGTTTTTTTCAAAATTTTACCAGTCCCGGAATATCCCTAAAAAAAAAGCTTTAAAGTGCTTGATTTTCGCTATTTGCGATGTCACTATCCATCATACAGTGCTGCCAATGTAAACAAACAATGGGAATACCACAGCAAGATATAGCGACATTAGCTCGGATTCAGACTCGGATTTCAGCGGTTTAAGCGATTCAACAGATTACGCATGTATTGAAACAGATGGTTGGAGTATGAAAGTATTGAAGAAGAAACCAAAGCTGTTGAGCGAATAGCTATCGACGCTATTCATAGCCATAGCATGGCCGAATAGCTGCGTTAGCATCGCCGGTAAAATGTGCGGACCACACGATCAGGACTTTCGCATCTTGTGACACTGGAGCAACTTAAATCCGTCGATTGGTAAGTGTTTGTTTCGCATTAAATGTGGGTGGAAGGAAACGTAATATTGCAAATGCATCAGTAGGTTATCCATGCATCTCTGCGCCATGTCTGCTTTAGCACCGCCGGTAAATAGCATGTTAGCGTCAATAAGCATGGCATGTTAGCATCGATTAGCTGGCAGTCAACATCAACAAAACTCACCTTTGTGATTTCGTTGACTATCGTTGCAAATGCATCTGCAGGTTATCCATACATCTCTGTGCCATGTCTGCCTTAGCACCGCCAGTAAATAGCATGTTAGCATCGATGAGCGTAGCATGTTAGCATCGATTAGCTGGCAGTCACGCCGCAACCAAATATGTCTGATTAGCACATAAGTCAACATCAACAAAACTCACTTTTGTGATTTCGCTGACTTTATCGTTGCAAATGCATCTGCAGGTTATCCATACATCTCTGTGCCATGTCTGTCATCGCCGGTCAAATGTGGAGACACTTTGGTACATTCAATGGGGGTCTGGCTTCAGACACTTTCGCAACTTCGGGCCAGTGGTGCAACTTGAATCCCTCCCTGTGAGTGTTGTTACACCCTCCGACAACACACCGACGAGGCATGATGTCTCCAAGGTTCCAAAAAATAGTCGAAAAAACGGAAAATAACAGAGCTGAGACCCGGTGTTTGTAATGCGTTGAAAATGAAAATTAAAATGCACCGCCGCGGTATTATACAGCGACGGTGCATTCACTGCTAATTCTAACGATTTTCCCAGGAGACTCCCGAATTCTCTTGAATTTCTCCCGATTTCCACCCGGACAACTATATCGGCGGCGTGCCTTAAAGGTTTTGCTTTTATCGTCCTCTACAACCTGTCGTCATGTCCGCTTTTCCGCCATACAAATCAGCGTGCCGGCCAAGTCACGTAGTATATGCGGATTCTACACACACACAGGTGAATGCAAGGCATACTTAGTCAAGAGCTATACAGGTCACACTGAGGGTGGCCGTATAAATAACTTTGTTACAAATATGCACCACACTGTGAACCCACACCGAACAAGAATAACAAACACATTTCGGGAGAACATCCGCACTGTAACCCAACATCAACACAAAAGAACAAATACCCAGACCCCCTCGCAGGGACGCTACAATATACACCCCCGCTACCAACAAAACTCGATTTTGCATGTCACTATAAAGTTATATAAGCCTTTCTTGTTCAATATTTAATGCAAAACTTGTTTGGGTCCCTATTAAAAGGTTAAGTTGTTCAACTTTGGCCCGCGGCTTTGTCCAGTTTAGAATTTTGGCCCACTCTGTATTTGAGTTCGACACCTCTGCTGTAAAGGATATCACCACACGGGCTCAGGAACACTTCAGAAAACCACTGTCACTAAATACAGTTCGTCGCTACATCTGTAAGTACAAGTTAAAGCTCTACTATGCAAAGCGAAAGCCATTTATCAACAACATCCAGAAACGCCGCCGGCTTCTCTGGGCCCGAGATCATCTAAGATGGACTGATGCAAAGTGGAAAAGTGTTCCGTGGTCTGACCAGTCCACATTTCGAGTTGTTCAAAAACTATTTGTAATGTTCGTATTTACATCTAATTTCCCAACTCATATGGAAACGGGGTTCGTATGACAAAGACTGAGGGAACGTTGCTCGAGGAGGAGTGAGGGGCTGGGGGGAGGAACACGTAATGTACGCCGCCCGGCATCTGGCGGATGGCATCTAAACACGCCATTATTGACGTGGAGATGCAAATGGCGGCACTTGATGGCGGGCTTAATCAAGAACACTTGCGACGCAAAGCCTCCGTGAAGACATAACGGCCTCTTTTTAACAGATGCTCCTTTGCCTCGCACTTTATGAACAGGCTGTTGGCACATTTTTATGGAGGCATTAGTGCAACCACTTGTTGGGAGACACATCTGGAGCCACGATAGGAGATTTGGCAAAAAAAAAACATAGGGCTGGGCTGTATATCGACATACTGGATATATCTCAGGTTGAAATAATGACAGTGGTCTGTAATTTTCATCATAGGTACATTTCAACTGAGAGAGACAGAATGTGGGAAAAAAATCCAGGAATTCACATTGTAGGATTTTTAAAGAATTTATTTGTAAATTATGGTGGAAAATAAGTATTTGGTCAACCATTCAAAGCGGTTTTGGCTCAAAATCTCACGATACATGGCCCCGTTCATTCTTTCCTTAACACGGATCAATCGTCCTCTCCCCTTAGCAGAAAAACAGCCCCAAAGCATGATGTTTCCACCCCCATGCTTCACAGTAGGTATGGTGTTCTTGGGATGCAACTCAGTATTCTTCTTCCTCCAAACACCACCAGTTGAGTTTGAACCAAAATGGATACATGGATGATACAGCAGAGGATTGGGAGAATGTCACGTGGTCAGATTAAACCAAAATAGAACTTTTTTGGTATAAACTCAACTCGTCGTTTTTGGAGGGAATTTAGGGATTTTACCATCTACGGTCGGTAAAATCATCGAAAAGTTCAGAGAATCTGGAGAAATCACTGCACGTAAGCGATGATATTACGGACTTTTGATCCCCTCAGGCGGACCTGCATTAAAAAGTGAAGTGACTTATATTTATATACCACTTTTTCTCTAGTGACTCAAAGCACTTTACATAGTGAAACCCAATATCTAAGTTACATTTAAACCAGTGTGGGTGGCACTGGGAGCAGGTGGGTAAAGTGTCTTGCCCAAGGACACAACGGCAGTGACTAGGTTGGCAGAAGCGGGAATCGAACCTGCAACCGAGCTAAACCGCCCCAAAAACCGACATCAGTGTGTAAAGGATATCACCACATGGGCTCAGGAACACTTCATATAACCACTGTTGGTAACCACAGTTGGTCACTACATCTGTAAGTGCAAGTTAAAACTCTACCATGCAACGCCAAATCCATTTATCAACAACATCCAGAAACGCCGCCGGCTTCTATGGGCCCGAACTCCCCTAAGATGGACTGATGCAAAGTGGAAAGGTGTTCTGTGGTCTGACGAGTCCACATTTCAAATTATATTTGGAAACAGAGGAAAATAACCATCCGGATTGTTATAGGCGCGAAGTTCAAAAAGCCAGCATCTGTGATGGTATGGGGGTGTATTAGTGCCCAAGGCATGGGTAACTTACATAGCTCGGTTGGTAGAGCGGCCGTGTCAGCAACTTGAGGGTTGCAGGTTCAATTCCCGCTTCCGCCATCCTAGTCACTGCCGTTGTGTCCTTGGGCAAGACACTTTACCCACCTGCTCCCAGTGCCACCCACACTAGTTTAAATGTAACTTAGATATTGGGTTTCACTATGTGAAGCGCTTTGAGTCACTAGAGAAAAAGCGCTATATAAATATAATTCACTTCACTTCACCATTAATGCTGAAAGGTCCATACAGGTTTTGGAGCCACATATGTTGTCATCCAAGCAATGTTATCATGGACGCCCCTGCTTATTTCAGCAAGACAAGTGTAAAAAAAGAGTGCGGGTACTTTCCTGGCCCGCCTGCAGTCCAGATCTGTCTGCCATCAAAAATGTGTGGCGCATTATGAAGCGTAAAATACGACAGTTGAGACCCCGGATTGTTGAACGACTGAAGCTCTACACAAAACAAGAATGGGAAAGAATTCCACTTTCAAAGCTTCAACAATTTGTCACGTGTGGGTCACATTTTACTGCGGGATCGTTCCTCTAGTGCAAACATGGACACTCCGGACAACAACGTAAAGGCAAGATGATTTAATAACAAAAACAACTGGTACAAAAACAGACAAAACACAAAAGAAACGCCTGCCGAACGCACGGAAGCTAATGCTAACACTAGCACGGGTTCAGGAAACAAGAATAGCATACGTGATTGTTGCTTAACGCAAACAAGGGGCGGCATAGCTCGGTTGGTAGAGCGGCCGTGCCAGCAACTTGAGGGTTGCAGGTTCGATTCCCGCTTCCGCCATCCTAGTCACTGCCGTTGTGTCCTTGGGCAAGACACTTTACCCACCTGCTCCCAGTGCCACCCACACTGGTTTAAATGTAACTTAGATATTGGGTTTCACTATGTAAAGCGCTTTGAGTCACTAGAGAAAGCGCTATATAAATATAATTCACTTCATTTTACCAAGACCGACTGACGGGACAAAGGCAGGCTTAAATAGGAAAGTAATGAACAAAAACAGGTGTGCGCCTGGAACCCGCAGCAGGTGAAATCAATACGTTACCATGGTGACCAAACTAACTCAAAAGGTGCACAAACAACAAAGGGAGTCCAAACTAACAGAAAATAACTCAACTAAACTTGGCGTTTTCATTTCGGGCTCCAGTACTCTGGAATGCCCTCCCGGTAACAGTTCGAGATGCTACCTCAGTAGAAGCATTTAAGTCTCACCTTAAAACTCATTTGCATACTCTTGCCTTTAAATAGACTCCTTTTTAGACCAGTTGATCTGCCGTTTCTTTTCTTTTTTCTCCTATGTCCCACTCTCCCTTGTGGAGGGGGTCCGGTCCGATTCCGGTGGCCATGTACTGCTCGCCTGTGTATCGGCTGGGGACATCTCTGCGATGCTGATCCGCCTCCGCTTGGGATGGTTTCCTGCTGGCTCCCCTGTGAACGGGACTCTCGCTGCTGTGTTGGGTCCGCTTTGGACTGGACTCTCGCGACTGTGTTGGATCCATTACTGATTGAACTTTCATAGTATTATGTTAGACCCGCACGACATCCATTGCTTTCGTCCTCTCCGAGGTTCTCATAGTCATCATTGATTTTTCCTCGCCCTTATGTGGGCCTACCGAGGATGTCGTAGTGGTTTGTGTTGTGGTTTGTGCAGCCCTTTGAGACACTAGTGATTTAGGGCTATATAAGTAAACATTGATTGATTGATTGATTGATAAACTTGATCCATACCACGGATCATGACACAATTAGTTGCCTTAGTTCCCAAACGTTTATTGAGTGTCGTTAAAAGAAAAGGTGATGTAACACAGTGGTGAACATGCCCTTTCCCAACTACAATTATTATTTGCAAAAAACAACAACACAGTTTATGAGTTTGAACATCAAATATGTTATCTTTGTAGTGCATTCAATTGAATATGGGTTGAAAAGGATTTGAAAATCATTGTATTCCGTTTCTATTTACATCTAATGTTACGCTTGTGTGGCATTCTAATGCCGGATTCGGTCTTTCGTGGATGCGTCAGCAAGAACACAGCAAAAAGGTAAGAACTAAGGGATTTATTAAACAAAAGGAGCTACGAACAAAAACACTGATACAAACAGAAAAAGGCAAATAAAAGCGCTAGCATGGAAAGCTAGGACAAACAAAACGAAGCACAAAGGCACACAAAAGGAAACACAAAACAACTAGCGTGAAAGCTAGGAATAAAATAAAGCTTAGCATGAGAGCTAGCGAAAAACGAGAGTGAGAGACAAGTCATAAACAGATGTATATGAACAAACTAGAGTCCCAGAAAGAATAAACAGAAGAGGCCGGCTTATAAAGGGAAGGTAATTAGCAGTGAACAGGTGTGCAGGAACCGGGAGTAACAGCTGAAACTAATTAGTAACCATGGTGATGGACTAAACGGGAAATAAACGGATCAGATGGAGAATGAGATGAAGATGGAAAAATAAACAATAATATTTGAAGATCCGAGTCACGGATCGCAACATCTAACACAATTTCCCGACTCATATAGAAACGGAGTTTGTACTTTGTATCGTTCAAGTTTTCCGGTCATTTGGAAACATGACTGCACACCATGATGACAGCTACAGTTTTGATTCTTAAAGATCTAAAGAAAATATTCGGGAATGTCCGGCGGTCCGGATCGAATAGCTTAATTTGCCCAGGTCTGAACTAGAAGGAACAGGGTCGTCTCTTCCAGGCATCAATGCTGGACGAAGGACACGTGTGATAAAGGAGTATTGATGAAGACTATGCAGTGTGAAGGGTTAAATTCCATTGACGAGCACAGGACTCGATACTTGACGAAGCACACTGATGTTTTATTTTTTTTATGGGACCAGCTGAAAGCTCCACCGGGATCCACGTCTGAACTAATCCATGCTGCTCTTTGAACTAATCCATTCGGTTTTCTCTTCTACTGAAGGGCCTTCCATTGAACTAGGGCCGGAAGTGAGTCCAGGTGAGGACCACCGAATGATGGATTAGTGAGCTCGTTCCCGCAAGAACATTGGAACATTTCACAAGTGGAGAGTAACACCTAATCCAGGGGTAGGGGAACCTATGGCTCTAGAGCCAGATGTGGTTCTTTTGATGACTGCATCTGGCTCTCGGATAAATCTTAGCTGACATTGCTTAACACCATAATTATGAATAATTTCGCTGGTAATCAGAGTGCTAAATATAGCGTGCAAAATATAAAACATTCTTCCATCCATCCATCCATCCATCTTCTTCCGCTTATCCGAGGTCGGGTCGCGGGGGCAGCAGCCTAAGCAGGGAAACCCAGACTTCCCTCTCCCCAGCCACTTCGTCTAACTCTTCCCGGGGGATCCCAAGGCGTTCCCAGGCCAGCCGGGAGACATAGTCTTCCCAACGTGTCCTGGGTCTTCCCCGTGGCCTCCTACCGGTTGGACGTGCCCTAAACACCTCCCTCGGGAGGCGTTCGGGTGGCATCCTGACCAGATGCCCGAACCACCTCATCTGGCTCCTCTCCATGTGGAGGAGCAGCGGCTTTACTTTGAGTTCCTCCCGGATGGCAGAGCTTCTCACCCTATCTCTAAGGGAGAGCCCCAAACTCATTTTGGCCGCTTGTACCCGTGATCTTATCCTTTCGGTCATGACCCAAAGCTCATGACCATAGGTGAGGATGGGAACGTAGATCGACCGGTAAATTGAGAGCTTTGCCTTCCGGCTCAGCTCCTTCTTCACCACAACGGATCGGTACAACGTCCGCATTACTGAAGACGCCGCATCGATCCGCCTGTGGATCTCACCATCAACTCTTCCCTCACTCGTGAACAAGACTCCTAGGTACTTGAACTCCTCCACTTAAGGCAGGGTCTCCTCCCCAACCCGGACATGGCACTCCACCCTTTTCCGGGAGAGAACCATGGACTCGGATTTGGAGGTGCTGATTCTCATTCCGGTCGCTTCACACTCGGCTGCGAACCGATCCAGTGAGAGCTGAAGATCCCGGCCAGATGAAGCCATCAGGACCACATCGTCTGCAAAAAGCAGAGACCTAATCCCGCGGTCACCAAACCGGTATATATAAAACATTCTCATGCATTTAAATCCATCCATCCGTTTTCTACCGCACCTGTTCAAGAAGTCGCATTAATGGTAAGAAGTATTTTATGTCACGATAGGGGGGGGTCGCAGCTTGCTGCAGGGTCGTTCCCCCAGGAAGGCAGACGGACTACTCGGGACATGGCATTTAGGTAAAAACATGATTTAATTTAAAACTAAAAAAAGATACAAACAAAAGTCGCTCTCAGTGGAGGCACAACTTGGGCTAAGGAACAAAGCTAACGCATAAACAGACTATGAACATAAATCCAACAAAACTTACTTGGCATGGCATGAAGCACGAATCTATGGCAAGGCATGAAACAAGTCAGCACAGAGCAAGAAAAGATCACATTGACGCCAGGGCGACTGACTGGCAAAGACGAGCTTAAATACTGCTCGGGAAGCGGGTGAGCGGGCATTTTGTCCACCAGAGACAGGTGGACAAAATGAGTAACCAAGGAAACCAGACAAAGGAGTGGAAAAAAAACAGGAACTTAAAGACTCCAAAGGATAAAGAGCACATGGCCAAACAAAAACATGATCAACAGACATGACATTTTATTTATTATTGGTTAGCTTCAGAATAACAATGTTATTAAAACGAATAAGAGACTTATTATACTCTAAAAATGTTGGTCTTACTTAAAAATGTACACATTTAGTTGTATTCAGTGTTAAAAAAATATGATATGGCTCTCACTGAAATACATTTTGAAATATTTGGCTTTCATGGCTCTCTCAGCCAAAAAGGTTCCCGACCCCTGACCTAATCGATGGTCACGTATCAATGAAATAAGTTTATTTCGGTCATATAATCAATCAAATCAATCAACCATTTTGTGTGATCAGTTTTACAGTACATGTTATGTCTATACAATTATGCACATTTACACACGAAAGAAAAAGAATGACCAAAAAAGGAATATGCTGAAGCCAAAGCTTAGATTTGCCTATCCTATACCTTCACTGGAGATTAGATTGCCTGGAAAATCAACGTTCAAAAAAATCAATGGGATGAAAGTAATTGTTACTATATTTTATCATTTTCAATTATTTCACTTTTCAATGTTTTCTTAAAGGGGAACATTATCACCAGACCTATGTAAGCGTCAATATATACCTTGATGGTGCAGAAAAAAGATTTCCGAACTCTAAATGGGTGAATTTTGGCAAATTAAACGCCTTTCTGTTTATCGGTCTTTTAGCGATGACATCAGAACGTGACATCATCGAGGTAACACACCCGCCATTTTCATTTTCAACACATTACAAACACCGCGTCTCAGCTCTGTTATTTTCGACTATTTTTTGGAACCTTGGAGATACCGCCGGTAAATAGCATGTTAGCATCGATTAGCTGGCATTCACGCCACGACCAAATATAAATGATAAATGGGTTGTACTTGTATAGCGCTTTTCTACCTTCAAGGTACTCAAAGCACTTTGACATTACTTCCACATTTACCCATTCACACACACACATTCACACACTGATGGAGGGAGCTGCCATGCAAGGCGCTAACCAGCACCTATCAGGAGCAAGGGTGAAGTGTCTTGCTCAGGACACAACGGACGTGACGAGGTTGGTACTAGGTGGGAATTGAACCAGGGACCCTCGGGTTGCGCACGGCCACTCTTCCCACTGCGCCACGCCGTCCCTATGTGTCTGATTAGCACATAAGTCAACATCAACAAAACTCACTTTTGTAATTTTGTTGACTTTATCGTTGCAAATGCATCTGCAGGTTATCCATACATCTCTGTGCCATGTCTGTCTTCGCCGGTAAAATGTGCAGACACTTTGGTACATTCAACGGGGGTCTGGCGGCAGACACTTTCGCATCTTTGGGCCGGTGGTGCAACTTGAATCCCTCCCTGTTAGTGTTGTTACATCCTCCGACAACACACCAACGAGGCATGATGTCTCCAAGGTTCCAAAAAATGGTCGAAAAAACGGAAAATACCAGAGCTGAGACCCGGTGTTTGTAATGTGTTGAAAATGAAAATGGTGGGTGTGTTACCTCGGCGACGTCACATTCTGACGTCATCGCCTCCAGAGCGATAAACAGAAAGGCGTTTAATTCGCCAAAATTCACCCATTTAGAGTTCGGAAATCGGTTAAAAAAATTTAACGCCTTTCTATTTATCGGTCTTTTAGCGATGACGTCAGAACGTGACGTCACCGAGGTAATAAAGCCGCCATTTCCTCAAACACATTACAAACACCTCGTCTCAGCTCTGTTATTTTCCGTTTTTTCGACTATTTTCTGGAACCTTGGAGACATCATGCCTCGTCGGTGTGTTGTCGGAGGGTGTAAATATCAATCAATCAATCAATGTTTATTTATATAGCCCTAAATCACAAATGTCTCAAAGGACTGTACGAACCACTACGACTACGACATCCTGGGAAGAACCCACATAAGGGCAAGGAAAATTCACATCCAGTGGGACGCCAGTGACAATGATGACTATGAGAACCTTGGAGAGGACCTCAAAGGTGGGCAACCCCCCCCTCTCTAGGGGACCGAAAGCAATGGATGTCGAGCGGGGTCTAACATGATACTGTGAAAGTTCAATCCATAGTTGCTCCAACACAGCCGCGAGAGTTCAGTTCAAGCGGATCCAAGACAGCAGCGAGAGTCCCGTGCACAGGAAACCATCCCAAGCGGAGTCGGATCAGGATCGTAGAGATGTCCCCAACCGATACACAGGAGAGCGGTCCATCCTGGGTCCCGACTCTGGACAGCCAGTACTTCATCCATGGTCATCGGACCGGACCCCCTTCCACAAGGGAGGGGGGGACAGAGGAGAAAAAGAAAAGAAGCGGCAGGTCAACTGGCCTAAAAAGGAGGCCTATTTAAAGGCTAGAGTATACAAATGAGTTTTAAGGTGAGACTTAAATGCTTTTATTGTTAGTGTATGCTAAATACACTAACAGGGAGGGATTCAAGTTGCACCACTGGCCCAAAGATGCGAAAGTGGCAAGAAATTGGACGAAATTTGTTCAAAATACGAGGGTGTGGGGAAAGCCGACGAAATGGTCAGTCGTTTGTTCCGCACACTTTACCGACGAAAGCTATGCTACTACAGAGATGGCAAGATTGTGTGGATATCCTTCGACACTCAAAGCAGATGCATTTCCAACGATAAAGTCAAAAAAATCTGCCGCCAGACCCCCATCGAATGTGCCGGAGTGTCTGCACATTTGCCCGGCGATGCTAAGACAGACATGGCACAGAGATGTATGGATAACCTGCAGATGCATTTGCAACAATAAAGTCAGCAAAATCACAAAGGGGAGTTTTGTTGATGTTGTTGACTTATGTGCTAATCAGACATATTTGGTCGCGGCATGACTGCCAGCTATTCGGTGCTAACATGCTATTTAGGCTAGCTGTATTTGAAACTATATTTACATCCAGCGTTTCCCTCCACCCACATTTAATGCCAAACAAACACTTACCAATCGATGGATTTAAGTTTATCCAGTGTCACAAGATGCGAAACTTCCGATCGTTGGTCTGCACATTTTACCGGCGATGCTAAGGCAAACATGGCCGAATAGCGTCAATAGCTATTCGCTCAATAGCTTCAGTTTCTGCTTCAATTTCGTTTTAGCTATCTGCCTCCATACTCCAACCATCCGTTTCAATACATGCGTAATCAGTTGAATCGATTAAGCCGCTGAAATCCGAGTCTGAATCCGAGCTAATGTCGCTATATCTTGCTGTGCTATCCGAATTGGCATCACTGGATGACGTCACAGGAAAATGGACGATGGCTTCACAGATAGCGAAAATCAGGCACTTTGAAGCTTTTTTTAGGGATATTCCGTGATGGGTAAAATTTTGAAAAAAAATTCAAAAATAAAATAAGCCACTGGGAACTGATTTTTATTGGTTTTAACCCTTCTGAAATTGTGATAATGTTCCCCTTTGAAAACAGTAGTGTGTTTCCTTCAGAAAGGATCTTTGACTAGCATTTTTGCAACAGCAAGGTATAGATCGGGGGTCGGCAACCCGCTGCTTAGCGCCGCCCTAGTGGCTCTCTGGAGTTTTTTCAAAAATGTATGAAAAATGGAAAAAGATGATGGGGTAAAAAACATATTTTTTGGTTTTAATATGGTTTCTGTAGGAGGACAAACATGACACAAACCTCCCTAATTGTTACAAAGCACACTGTTTGTATTAAACATGCTTCACTGATTTGAGTATTTGGCGAGCACCTGTTGTCCTACTTCTTTTGGCGGTCCTTGAACTCACCCTAGTTTGTTTACATGTGTAACTTTCTCCGACTTTCTAAGACGTGATTTATGCCACTTCTTATTTTGTCCACCAAACTTTTAACGTTGTGCATGAAAGCACAAAGGTGAGTTTTGTTGATGTTATTGACTTGTGTGGAGTGTGCTGATCAGACATATTTGGTCACTGAATGACTGCAAGCTAATCGATGCTAACATGCTATTTAGGCTAGCTGTATGTACATATTGCATCATTATGCCTCATTTGTAGCTCTATTTGAGCTCATTTATTTTACTTTAAGTCCTTTTAATTCAATTTATATCTCATGACACACTATTTGTATGTAATGTGGCTTTTAATTTTTTGCGGCTCCAGACAGATTTGTTTTTGTATTTTTGGTCCAATATGGCTCTTTCAACATTTTGGGTTGCCAACCCCTGGTAGAGCTCCTTAAGCACATCAGTGTGTTCCCATTGGAGAGGATCTTTGACTACTGCAGCAGTATGTTCTTGAAAAAAAACTGTGTTTGCATTGTTGAGGATCTTTGCCTAGTGTTTTTGCAATAGATCATTCAAAGCCAGGGGGCTCCAGACTGAGACCAAGAAAAAAAAAAAAATCTCATAGCCGCAGCACGCATACACAAGTTTCATAGAATCCACAAAACTTGCAACGGAGGGGAGGGAGTGTGAGCTACGGAGGGCAGCTGCTGCTGTGTAAGCGCTACTCAGCCGTCCAATGCCCTTAAGGGGAAAAATAGATCACCTTTGTACTTGTGTTTTGTATATTCTGGGAAGCTGGGACAGCTCCTGTTCTATAGAGGATCTTTGACTAGCATATTTGCAATACATTCTTAAAAAACAACAGGGTGTTTCCATTATTGAGGATTTTTGACTCACGTTTTTGGAATGGATCATTCAAAGCCCATTTTTGAGGATCTTTGATGAGCGTTGTTTCCGGTCAATTCTTAAAAATAAAACAGCAGTTTTTCCATTACAGATGATCAACCACTAAAACTTTTGCGATCGTTTCTTAAAAACATTTTAAGGCCCTTTGACTACATTTTTGCAAAAGATCTTATTTGAAGTATTTTTCACTAGCGATTCTGCAATAGATAGTTAAAAACAGCAGTGTGTTCCAATAATAGAAGATCTTTGACTACGGCAGCATTTTTGCAGTATGTTCTTGAAAAAAAAAATGGTTTCCATTGTTGAGGATCTTTTACTAGTGGTTTTGCAATGCATCATTCAAGGCTCATTTCATCTTTGATGAGCGTTGTTTCCGGTCAATTCTTTAAGAAAAAAAACAACAGCATTTTTTACATTACAGAGGATCAACCACTGAACGTTTTGTGATAGTTTCTTAAAAACAGCAGTGATCCCATTTTAAGAAACTTTGACTACATTTTTGCAAGCGATTTTATATGAAGTATCTTTGACTAGCGATTTTGTGATAGATTCTTAAAAACAGCAGTGTTCCAATCAGACAGGATCTTTGACTACGGCAGCATTTTTGTAGTATATTCTTGAAAAAAAATGGTTTCCATTGTTGAGGATCTTTTATTAGTGTTTTTGCAATGCATCATTCGAGGCTCATTTCATCTTTGATGAGCGTTGTTTCCGGTCAATTCTTTAAACAAAAACAAAAACAGCAGTTTTTCGATTACAGAGGATCAACCACTAAACGTTTTGTGAGAGCTTCTAAAAAACAGCAGTGTTCCCATTTTAAAGAACTTTGACTACATTTTTGCAAGCGATTTTATATGAACTCTCTTTGACTAGCGATTTTGCGATAGCTTCTTAAAAACAGCAGTGTTCCAATCAGAGAGGATCTTTGACTACGGCAGCATTTTTGCAGTATATTCTTGAAAAAAAAATGGTTTCCATTGTTGAGGATCTTTTACTAGTGTTTTTGAAATGCATCATTCAAGGCTCATTTCATCTTTGATGAGCGTTGTTTCCGGTCAATTCTTTAAACAAAAAAAAAACAACAGCATTTTTTCCATTACAGAGGATCAACCACTAAACGTTTTGTGATAGTTTCTTAAAAACAGCAGTGATCCCATTTTAAGAAACTTTGACTACATTTTTGCAAGCGATTTTATATGAAGTATCTTTGACTAGCGATTTTGCGATAGATTCTTAAAAACAGCAGTGTTCCAATAATAGAAGATCTTTGACTACGGCAGCATTTTTGCAGTATGTTCTTGAAAAAAAAAATGGTTTCCATTGTTGAGGATCTTTTACTAGTGGTTTTGCAATGCATCATTCAAGGCTCATTTCATCTTTGATGAGCGTTGTTTCCGGTCAATTCTTTAAGAAAAAAACAACAGCATTTTTTACATTACAGAGGATCAACCACTGAACGTTTTGTGATAGTTTCTTAAAAACAGTAGTTTTTAAGAAACTTTGACTACATTTTTGCAAGCGATTTTATATGAAGTATCTTTGACTAGCGATTTTGCGATAGATTCTTAAAAACAGTAGTGTTCCCATTTTAAGGAACTTTGACTACATTTTTGCAAGCGATTTTATATGAAGTATCTTTGACTAGCGATTTTGCGATGGATTCTTAAAAACAGCAGTGTTCCAATCAGAGAGGATCTTTGACTACGGCAGCATTTTGGTAGTATATTCTTGAAAAAAAAAAAGGTTTCCATTGTTGAGGATCTTTTACTAGTGTTTTTGCAATGCATCATTCAAGGTTCATTTCATCTTTGATGAGCGTTGTTTCCGGTCAATTCTTTAAACAAAAACAAAAACAGCAGTTTTTCAATTACAGAGGATCAACCACTGAACGTTTTGTGATAGTTTCTTAAAAACAGCAGTGATCCCATTTTAAGGAACTTTGACTACATTTTTGCAAGCGATTTTATATGAAGTATCTTTGACTAGTGATTTTGCGATAGATTCTTAAAAACAGCAGTGTTCCCATTTTAAGGAACTTTGACTACATTTTTGCAAGCGATTTTATATGAAGTATCTTTGACTAGCGATTTTGCGATGGATTCTTAAAAACAGCAGTGTTCCAATCAGAGAGGATCTTTGACTACGGCAGCATTTTTGTAGTATATTCTTGAAAAAAAAATGGTTTCCATTGTTGAGGATCTTTTACTAGTGTTTTTGCAATGCATCATTCGAGGCTCATTTAATCTTTGATGAGTGCTGTTTCCGGTCAATTCTTTAAAAAAAAAAAAACAACAGCATGTTTTCCATTACAGAGGATCAACCACTAAACGTTTTGTGATAGCTTTTTAAAAACAGCAGTGATCCCATTTTAAGGAACTTTGACTACATTTTTGCAAGCGATTTTATATGAAGTATCTTTGACTATCGATTTTGCGATAGATTCTTAAAAACAGCAGTGTTCCAATCAGAGAGGATCTTTGACTACGGCAGCATTTTTGTCGTATATTCTTGAAAAAAAATGGTTTCCATTGTTGAGGATCTTTTACTAGTGTTTTTGCAATGCATCATTCAAGGCTCATTTTATCTTTGATGAGCGTTGTTTCCGGTCAATTCTTTAAACAAAAACAAAAACAGCAGTTTTTCCATTACAGAGGATCAACCACTAAACGTTTTGCAATAGTTTCTTCAAAACAGCAGTGTTCCCAATTTAAGGAACTTTGACTACATTTTTGCAAGCGATTTTATATGAAGTATCTTTGACTAGCGATTTTGCGATAGATTCTTAAAAACAGCAGAGTGTTCCAATCAGAGAGGATCTTTGACTACTGCAGCATTTTTGTAGTATATTCTTGAAAAAAAAATGGTTTCCATTGTTGAGGATCTTTTACTAGTGTTTTTGCAATGCATCATTCGAGGCTCATTTCATCTTTGATGAGCGTTGTTTCCGGTCAATTCTTTAAACAAAAACAAAAACAGCAGTTTTTCAATTACAGAGGATCAACCACTGAACGTTTTGTGATAGTTTCTTAAAAACAGCAGTGATCCCATTTTAAGGAATTTTGACCACATTTTTGCAAGCGATTTTATATGAAGTATCTTTGACTAGCGATTTTGCGATAGATTCTTAAAAACAGCAGTGTTCCAATCAGAGAGGATCTTTGACTACGGCAGCATTTTTGTCGTATATTCTTGAAAAAAAAATGGTTTCCATTGTTGAGGATCTTTTACTAGTGTTTTTGCAATGCATTATTCAAGGCTCATTTCATTTTTGATGAGCGTTGTTTCCGGTCAATTCTTTAAACAAAAAAAAACAACAGCATTTTTTCCATTACAGAGGATCAACCACTAAACGTTTTGTGATAGCTTCTTAAAAACAGCAGTGTTCCCATTTTAAGGAACTTTGACTACATTTTTGCAAGCGATTTTATATGAAGTATCTTTGACTAGCGATTTTGCGATAGATTCTTAAAAACAGCAGTGTTCCAATCAGAGAGGATCTTTGACTACGGCAGCATTTTTGCAGTATATTCTTGAAAAAAAAATGGTTTCCATTGTTGAGGATCTTTTACTAGTGTTTTTGCAATGCATCATTTGAGGCTCATTTCATCTTTGATGAGCGTTGTTTCCGGTCAATTCTTTAAACAAAAACAAAAACAGCAGTTTTTCCATTACAGAGGATTAACCACTGAACTTTTTGTGATAGTTTCTTAAAAACAGCAGTTTTTAAGAAACTTTGACTACATTTTTGCAAGCGATTTTAAATGAAGTATCTTTGACTAGCGATTTTGCGATAGATTCTTAAAAACAGCAGTGTTCCCGTTTTAAGGAACTTTGACTACATTTTTGCAAGCGATTTTATATGAAGTATCTTTGACTAGCGATTTTGCGATAGATTTTAAAAAACAGCAGTGTTCCAATCAGAGAGGATCTTTGACTACGGCAGCATTTTTGTCATATATTCTTGAAAAAAAATGGTTTCCATTGTTGAGGATCTTTTACTAGTGTTTTTGCAATGCATCATTCAAGGCTCATTTTATCTTTGATGAGCGTTGTTTCCGGTCAATTCTTTAAACAAAAACAAAAACAGCAGTTTTTCCATTACAGAGGATCAACCACTAAACGTTTTGCAATATTTTAAAAACAGCAGTGTCCCCATTTTAAGGACCGTTGACTACATTTTTGCAAGCGATTTTATATGAAGTATCTTTGACTAGCGATTTTGCGATAGATTCTTAAAAACAGCAGAGTGTTCCAATCAGAGAGGATCTTTGACTACTGCAGCATTTTTTGTAGAATATTCTTGAAAAAAGTGTCGCCATTATTGAGAATCTTTGACTACATTTGTGCAATACATTCTGAAAAACAGCAGGGTGTTTCCATTAATGAGGATCTTTGGCTAGCGTTAGGGCAAAGGATCATTTCAAAACCCATTTTAAAGGATCTTTGATGAGCGTTGATTCCAGTCAATTCTTAAAAAAAACAGCAGTTTTCATTAAAGAGGATCAACCTCTAAGAGTTTTGTCATAGCTTCTTAAAAACAGCAGTGTTACAATTTTAAGGCCCTTTGACTACATTTTTGCAAAGAGATCATAAGGCAGTGAAGTATCTTTGACCAGCAATTTTGCAATAACTTGTTAAAAACAGCAGTGTTGTCATTATAGGAGACATTTGAAGAGTATTTTTTCAAACATTCTTAAAAACAGCAGGGTGTTCCCATTATTGAGAATCTTTGACCAGCGTTTTTGCATTTAATTGTTTAAATCAAGACATTGTGCCCATTTTAGAGGATCTTTGTTGAGCGTTGTTTTAGTCAATTCTTTAAAAAAAAAAAACAGCAGAATTTCCATTATAGAGCATCAACTACTAACAGTTTTGCAATAGCTTCATAAAAACAGCAGAGTGTTTCCATTATAGGGGATCTTTGATTTGAGTAAAAAATATTCAATCAAAGGCGGGTCCAGACTCAGGCCAAGGAAAAAAAAAATCATGGCCATAGCACACTCACACAAGTTAAATAGAATCAACCAAACTTGCAACAAAAGGGAGTGGGAGCATTTTTGCAAAAAATCTTATAGCAGCGTTGTCATTATGAGGTATATTTGAATCGCGATTTTGCAATAGATTGTTTAAAACAGCAGAGTGTTTCCATTATAGAGGATCTTTGATAACCATTTTTTGCGATAGATTTTTAAGGATTTTTAATCAAGACCTACATTTTGAAAGAAAAAAAAAGAGCTTTGTTTTATTAGTCAACATTGTGGGGTGGGTAAAGGGCAACGGGGGGTGTATATTGTAGCATCCCGGAAGAGTTAGTGCTGCAAGGGGTTCTGGGTATTTTTTTCTGTTGTGTTACGGTGCGGATGTTCTCCCGAAATGTGTTTGTCTTTCTTGTTTGGCTTCTCAACCCTGGACATACATTAAAAATACACGCAACCCTGACTCAAAATGACTGACATTTAATAAAACCCCGCCCGGACAGCCCGGACAGTCTCGCAAAAGAGGACATGTCCTCGGATAGGTCAGTAATTCATAATAACATTGACTTTGATTTAATAATAGTTTGAAGGAAATAATGAACAGCTTTGTTTATGAGTCATTATTGGGGGGTTGGGTAAGGAGTAACGGGGCGTGTATATTGTAGCGTCCCGGAAGAGTTAGTGCTGCAAGGGGGTCTGGGTATTTTTTCTGTTGTGTTACGGTGCGGATGTTCTCCCGAAATGTGTTTGTTTTTCTTGTTTGGCTTCTCAACCCTGGACATACATTGAAAATACACGCAACCCTGACTCAAAGTGACTGACATCTGAAAAAAAAACCCGCCCGGACAGCCCGGACAGTCCCGCAAAAGAGCACATGTCCTCGGAGAGGTCAGTAATTCATAATAACATTTATTTTGATTTAATAATACTTTGAAGGAAAAAATTAACAGCTTTGTTTATTAATCATTATTGTGGGGTGTGTAAGGAGTAACGGCGGGTTGTATATTGTAGCGTCTTGGAAGAGTTAGTGCTGTAAGGGATTCTGGGTATTTTTTTCTGTTGTGTTACGGTGCGGATGTTCTCCCGAAATGTGTTTGTCTTTCTTGTTTGACTTCTCAACCCTGGACATACATTAAAAATACACGCAACCCTGACTCAAAATGACTGACATTAAAGGACATTTAATAAAACCCCGCCCGGGCAGCCCGGACAGTCCTGCAAAAGAGGACATGTCCTCGGATAGGTCAGTAATTCATAATAACATTGTTTTTGATTCAATAATAGTTTGAAGGAAAAAATGAACAGCTTTGTTTATTGGTCATTATTGTGGGGTAGGTGAGGGGTAACGGGGGGTGTATATTGTAGTGTCCCGGAAGAGTTAGTGCTGCAAGGGTTTCTGGGTATTTTTTCTGTTGTGTTACGGTGTGGATGTTCTCCCGAAATGTGTTTGTCTTTCTTGTTTGGCTTGTCAACCCTGGACATACATTGAAAATACACGCAACCCTGACTGAAAATGACTGACATTTAAAAAAAAAAACGCCCGGACAGCCCGGACAGTCCCGCAAAAGAGGACATGTCCTCAGATAGGTCAGTAATTCATAATAACATTGACTTTGATTTAATAATAGTTTGAAGGAAAACATGAGCAGCTTTGATTATTAATCATTATTGTGGGGTGTGTAAGGGGTAACGGGGGGTTGTATATTGTAGCGTCCTGGAAGAGTTAGTGCTGCAAGGGGTTCTGGGTATTTTTTTCTGTTGTGTTACGGTGCGGATGTTCTCCCGAAATGTGTTTGTCTTTCTTGTTTAACTTCTCAACCCTGGACATACATTAAAAATACACGCAACCCTGACTCAAAATGACTGACATTTAAGGACATTTAATAAAACCCCGCCCGGACAGCCCGGACAGTCCCGCAAAAGAGGACATGTCCTCGGATAGGTCAGTAATTCATACCAACATTGATTTTGATTTAATAATAGTTTGAAGGAAAAAATGAACAGCTTTGTTTATGAGTCATTATTGTGGGGTAGGTAAGGAGTAACGGGGGGTGTATATTGTAGCGTCCTGGAAGAGTTAGTGCTGCAAGGGATTTCTGGGTATTTTTTTCTGTTGTGTTACGGTGCGGAAGTTCTCCCGAAATGTGTTTGTCTTTCTTGTTTGGCTTCTTAACCCTGGACATACATTGAAAATACACGCAACCCTGACTCAAAATGACTGACATTCAAGGACATTTAATAAAACCCCGCCCGGACAGCCCGGACAGTCCTGCAAAAGAGGACATGTCCTTGGATAGGTCAGTAATTCAGAATAACATTTATTTTTATTTAATAATACTTTGAAGGCAAAAAATGAACAGCTTTGTTTATTAGTCATTATTGTGGGGTAGGTAAGGAGTAACGGGGGGTGTATATTGTAGCGTCCTGGAAGAGTTAGTGCTGCAAGGGATTTCTGGGTATTTTTTTCTGTTGTGTTACGGTGCGGATGTTCTCCCGAAATGTGTTTGTCTTTCTTGTTTGGCTTCTTAACCCTGGACATACATTGAAAATACACGCAACCCTGACTCAAAATGACTGACATTTAAGGACTTATAAAAAAAACCCCGCCCGGACAGCCCGGACAGTCCCGCAAAAGAGGACATGTCCTCGGATAGGTCAGTAATTCATAATAACATTGATTTTGATTTAATAATAGTTTGAAGGAAAAAATGAACAGCTTTGATTATTAATCATTATTGTGGGGTGTGTGAGGGGTAACGGGGGGTTGTATATTGAAGCGTCCTGGAAGAGTTAGTGCTGCCCGGGATTCTGGTTTTTTTTTTTCTGTTGTGTTACAGTGCGGATGTTCTCCCGAAATGGCGTGGGTTTACAGTGTGGCGCATATTTGTAACAGTGTTCAAGTAGTAACAGCTGTTGACCAAGTATGCCTTGCATTGACAATCAATCCACTTCCTTGCCCTCTCTGTCTGAGCCTTCTCCCTCACCAATGCTGCTGTGTGTGCACACCTTCACAATTTGTTTTGTTTTTAACTTCCTTCTTAAGCCTGGACGTACACTGACTCAAAATGACTGACATTTGAGGGCATTTAAGAAACCCCGCCCGGACAGCCCCACAAAAGAGGACATGTCCGGGGGAAAAGAGGACATAGGGTCGGTTCAATAGAAGATCTTTGTCTCGTGTTAACATAGCGCTTCTGTACGCCATCTTTTAGCGAGCGTCTGCTCATTTGCATGATGTTGGTGATAATTTATTCCATTACAATGCCGCCTGAAACACATCTGCACTATTCCAGCACAGCTTTGTTAATCACACTTATGCTCCGGGCTGCTATTGTCTCCATTTGTCTGCAAATTAAACGCCGTCCATTCTGGCCCGCGGCCTGGCCGGGGTCGCAGAGCGGCGATAACGTCTTATCGCAAAAAAAAACAAAAAAAAAACGACGAGATCCGGACTGGATCCACTCCGTGACGGATTAGCGGCGTAGCGCGTGAGTCATTTGGGAAGCAAGGTCGTGTCGGTTCTGAAAGTGAGTCGATGGTGATTCATGCGTCGAGGGCACACGCCGGCGCTAAAGTTGTGCTGGGGGTGAACGCCGGGCCTCGGTTTTATGGAGCTTTATCTTTTTAACAAGACAATTAACTGCTTGGGTATCTGCACGGTTTAATCTCACTCGTCATATATTTGTGATTTTTTTTTTAACGGTGGAAAAACCGTCATGAACTTTGTTTTTTTGAACTCAGTTCGGCCTTCAAATGACATCACTTCCTGCCGGTTCTCAGCGTTTCACGACGCCTACACCGCGACTCCTAACAACTAGATTAGCATAGACCAGGGGTCTTGGGTTAGGGTTTAGGGTTAGGGTTAAATTTATTTATTTATTTATTAAACACTAACCCTAACCCTAAACCCTGAACCCAAAAGCCTAATCCTAACCCCAACCCTAACCCTAACCCCAACCACAACCCTAACCCTAACTCCTAACATCTAAATTAGCCTAGACCAGGGGTCTTGGGTCAGGGTTTAGGGTTAGGGTTAAATTTATTTATTTATTTATTAAACACTAACCCTAACCCTAAACCCTGAACCCAAAAGCCTAACCCTAACCCGAACCCTAACCCCAAACCCTAACCCCAACCACAACCCTAACCCTAACTCCTAACATCTAAATTAGCCTAGACCAGGGGTCTTGGGTCAGGGTTTAGGGTTAGGGTTAAATGTATTTATTTATTTATTAAACACTAACCCTAACCCTAAACCCTGAACCCAAAAGCCTAATCCTAACCCCAAACCCTAACCCCAACCCTAACCCTAACCCTAAACCCTAAGCCTAACCCCAACCCTAACCCTAACCCTAAAGCCTAAGCCTAACCCTAACCCCAAACCCTAACCCCAACCCTAACCCTAACCCTAAACCCTAAGCCTAACCCCAAACCTAACCCTAACCCTAAAGCCTAAGCCTAACCCTAACCCCAAACCCTAACCCCAACCCTAACCCTAACCCTAAACCCTAAGCCTAACCCCAAACCTAACCCTAACCTTAACCCCAACCCCAACCCTAACCCCAACCCTAACCCTAAACCCTAACCCTAAGGGCACCAGGTAGCCCGTAAGGACCAGATGAGTCGCCTGCTGGCCTGTTCTAAAAATAGCTCAAATAGCAGCACTTACCAGTGAGCTGCCTCTATTTTTTAAATTTTATTTATTTACTAGCAAGCTGGTCTCGCTTTGCTTGACATTTTTTAATCCTAAGAGAGACAAAACTCAAATAGAACTTAAAAATCCAAGAAAATATTTGAAAGACTTGGTCTTCACTTGATTAAATAAATTCATTTATTTTTTTATTTTGCTTCTTATAACTTTCAGAAAGACAGTTTTAGAGAAAAAATACAACCTTAAAAATGATGTTGGGATTTTTAAACACATATACCTTTTTACCTTTTAAATTCATTCCTCTTATTTCCTGACAATTTAAATCAATGTTCAAGTAAATTTATTTTTTTTATTGTAAAGAATAATAAATACATTTTAATTTAGTTCTTCGTTTTAGCTTCTGTTTTTTTTGACGAAGAGTATTTGTGAAATATTTCTCCAAACTTATAATGATTAAAATTCCAAAAAATTATTCCGGTATCTAGAAAATCTCTAGAATCAAATTTAAATCTTATTTCAAAGTCTTTTGAATTTCTTTTAAAAATTTTGTTCTGGAAAATCTAGAAGAAAAAATTATTTGTCTTTGTTAGAAATATAGCTTGGTCCAATTTGCTATATATTCTAACAAAGTGGATTTTAACCTATTTAAAACATGTCATCAAAATTCTAAAATCAATCTTAATCAGGAAAAATTACTAATGATGTTCCATAAATTCGTTTAATTTTTTCAAAAAGATTCGAATTAGCTAGTTTTTCTCTTCTTTTTTTCGGTTGAATTTTGAATTTTAAAGAGTCGAAATTGAAGATAAACTGTGTTTTAAAATTAAATTTTCATTTTTTCCCTGTTTTCTCCTCTTTTAAACCGTTCATTTAAGCGTTTTTTTCATCATTTATTCCCTACAAAAAACCTTCCGTAAAAGGAAAAAAAAAATGTACGACGGAATGACAGACAGAAATACCCACACCAAACAAGAATAACAAACACATTTCGGGAGAACATCCGCACCGTAACACAACATCAACACAAAATAACAAATACCCAGAACCCCTTGCAGCACTAACTCTTTCGGGACGCTACAATATACACCCCCTGGTACCAACAAAACTGGATTTTGCATGTTACTATAAAGTTATATAAGCCTTTCTTGTCCAATATTCAATGCAAAATTTGTTTGGGTCCCAATTAAAAGGTTAAGTTGTTCAACTGTGGCCCGCGGTTTTGTTCAGTTTAGAATTTTGGCCCACTCTGTATTTGAGTTTTATGCCCCTGCTTTATGGTGTTGCTGCAGTCGTATACCTTTTTTAGCGTCTTTTAAAGCACACTGCACACTAAGTGGTAAAACTTTACCATATATGGTATAATCAGGTAAATCTTATGGGCAATTAGTTGCTAAATCTCGCCTTGTTTTGTTTCATGACGGCCATATTTTTCAACCAATTTTGCAAAATTTTTACAAACCTGTGTTCGTCTGTCCCTTGAAGGTGTGTCCCAAATGTAGCTGTGATCGGTAACTCTGATGGTAATGTCTGGTAGACCCCCTCCGACCCCCATCAATCAATCAATCAATGTTTATTTATATAGCCCCAAATCACAAATGTCTCAAAGGACTGCACAAATCATTACGACTACAACATCCTCGGAAGAACCCACAAAAGGGCGAGGAAAACTCACACCCAGTGGGCAGGGAGAATTCACATCCAGTGGGACGCCAGTGACAATGCTGACTATGAGAAACCTTGGAGAGGACCTCAGATGTGGGCAACCCCCCCCCCCCCCCTCTAGGGGACCGAAAGCAATGGATGTCGAGCGGGTCTAACATGATACTGTGAAAGTTCAATCCATAGTGGCTCCAACACAGCCGCCAGAGTTCAGTTCAAAGCGGATCCAAGACAGCAGCGAGAGTCCCGTCCACAGGAAACCATCTCAAGCGGAGGCGGATCAGCAGCGTAGAGATGTCCCCAACTGATACAGGCGAGCGGTCCATCCTGGGTCCCGACAAGCGGTCCATCCTGGGTCTCGACTATGGACAGGGTCATCGGACCGGACCCTCTCCACAAGGGAGGGGGGGACATAGGAGAAAGAAAAGAAGTGGCAGATCAACTGGTCTAAAAAGGAGGTCTATTTAAAGGCTAGAGTATACAGATGAGTTTTAAGGTGAGACTTAAATGCTTCTACTGAGGTAGCATCTCGAACTGTTACCGGGAGGGCATTCCAGAGTACTGGAGCCCGAACGGAAAATGCTCTATAGCCCGCAGACTTTTTTTGGGCTCTAGGAATCACTAATAAGCCGGAGTCTTTTGAACGCAGATTTCTTGCCGGGACATACGGTACAATACAATCGGCAAGATAGGATGGAGCTAGACCGTGTAGTATTTTATACGTAAGTAGTAAAACCTTAAGTGCACAGGAAGCCAGTGCAGGTGAGCCAGTACAGGCGTAATGTGATCAAACTTTCTTGTTCTTGTCAAAAGTCTAGCAGACGCATTTTGTACCAACTGTAATCTTTTAATGCTAGACATGGGGAGACCCGAAAATAATACGTTACAGTAATCGAGACGAGGCGTAACAAACGCATGGATAATTATCTCGACGTCTTTAGTGGACAAAATGGAGCGAATTTTAGCGATACTACGGAGATGAAAGAAGGCCGTTTTAGTAACGCTTTTAATGTGTGACTCAAAGGAGAGAGTTGGGTCGAAGATAATACCCAGATTTTTTACAGAGTCACCTTGTTTTATTGTTTGGTTGTCAAATGTTAAAGTTGTATTATTAAATAGAGGTCGGTGTCCAGCAGGACCGATAATCAGCATTTCCGTGTTTTTGGCATTAAGTTGCAAAAAGTTAGCGGACATCCATTGTTTAATTTCATTAAGACACGCCTCCAGCTGACTACAGTCCGGCGTGTTGGTCAGCTTTAGGGGCATGTAGAGTTGGGTGTCATCAGCATAACAGTGAAAGCTAATACCGTATTTGCGTAAAACAGAACCACGGAGCCACGGGAGCCCTGACCGGTTCCGAGAGAAAAAGTACAAGTCTGGGTTTGAATGAGTCTTGAAAGACGGGGGTGTTTCAATAGGTTAACCACAGAAGTGGAAAAAAGGGAAAAAGAAAAGCCTTCATTAGCCAGCGCATAAAGCCTGAACGGTGGAGCCCGTGGAATGGGCTGCCTGGTTCTGATAGGGAGTACACCACGTGTGATGCCTGGGGTGTTCTGGCCGGCTGCACTGGACCGTGCAGATTGCAGCCATTATGGAAAGTGGGTCTTTGGTGGCAAATAAGCCCTCATAAGGCAGCATCAACACTGCCGGCTCCACATCAGACTCGTGTGTGACACTAAAACACTGACAACAGTTTTAGTGGGGATTTTTTTTTTTTTTTTTTTCACTGGTTTTATTCCAAAGTAAACTTCTTGAAAGTGTTCTACCTGTGTTATATTTCCTTGGGGAGAACTCAACAACCAGGAGATACAATTTTGCAGACTGGGTGACAATACATGAAAGACTGATCTTTATGGGTAATAAATTGAACAGAAATGATAATTATATGTCTGAACGTGAAACATAACTTCTTGTGAATCACACGGAAATTAATTACAAAATTCTAAAGTTGTTGAAATAATTTAGATCATTTAAATAAATATATTAAATTATAATATATTATCATTTTAATGATTATTTTAAAATAGTTACTTAATGTATTTATATAGAAATGTTATTTTGTTTTAATTACCAAACTACTCTATGATTTTTGTACTATATATATATATATATAGATATATATATATATTATTTTTTTTAAATTAAATAATTGTTCAATATATTTTTGACTTAAAAATTATTTTTAAATATAGTCTCTTAAAGAATTTAATATATAAAATTATAATTTATTATCATTTTATTGATTATTCAAAAATAATTACTTAATTTATGAGTATAGAATATATTATTTCATTTTAATTACCAAACCAAAACATGTAGGAAAGTAGTCTATTGTTTTTCTACAATATATATATATATATATATATATATATGCACCTGGGGATAGGTTGATTGGCAACACTAAATTGGCCCTAGTGTGTGAATGTGAGTGTGAATGTTGTCTGTCTATCTGTGTTGGCCCTGCGATGAGGTGGCGACTTGTCCAGGGTGTACCCCGCCTTCCGCCCGATTGTAGCTGAGATAGGCGCCAGCGCCCCCCGCGACCCCGAAAGGGAATAAGCGGTAGAAAATGGATGGATGGATGGATATATATATATATATTTATTTATTTTCTTATTTATTTATTTATTTATACAAACGTATATGTATATATATACATACATAGATATATATATTTAAAATCAATTATTAAAAAACAATTCAATATGTGTATATATATATATATATATATATATATATATATATATATATATATAGTACAAAAATCATAGAGTAGTTTGTATATATATATATATATATATATATATATATATATACACATATATATGTATATATAAAAAACATATTAAAAAAAATATATATACATATGTATGTGTGTATATATATATATATATATATATATATATATATATGTTATATATATATATATACATATATATGTATATATAAAAAATATATTTAAAAAATATATATATATACATATGTATATATATAGTACAAAAATCATAGAGTAGTTTGTATATATATATATATACATATACATATATATGTATATATAATAAAACATATTAAAAAAAATATATATACATATGTATGTATATATATATATATATATATATATATATATATATATATATATATACATATATATTTATATATATATATATTTACATATATATGTATATAAAAAATATATTAAAAAAATATATATATATACATATGTATGTATATATATATATTCATCCATCCATCCATCTTCTTCCGCTTATCCGAGGTCGGGTCGCGGGGGCAGCAGCCTAAGCAGGGAAACCCAGACTTCCCTCTCCCCAGCCACTTCGTCCAGCTCTTCCCGGGGGATCCCGAGGCGTTCCCAGGCCAGCCGGGAGACATAGTCTTCCCAACGTGTCCTGGGTCTTCCCCGTGGCCTCCTACCGGTCGGACGTGCCCTAAACACCTCCTTAGGGAGGCGTTCGGGTGGCATCCTGACCTCATCTGGCTCCTCTCCATGTGGAGGAGCAGCGGCTTTACTTTGAGTCCCTCCCGGATGGCAGAGCTTCTCACCCTATCTCATTTCGTCCGCTTGTACCCGTGATCTTATCCTTTCGGTCATGACCCAAAGCTCATGACCCAAAGCTCATGACCATAGGTGAGGATGGGAACGTAGGAGCTTTGCCTTCCGGCTCAGCTCCTTCTTCACCACGACGGATCGGTACAACGTCCACATTACTGAAATCAATATTATATATTATAATAAATAAACACTAAAATGTCCTTTTTACACTTTTTTTTTTTTTTTTTTTTTACAATTGCATTTTAAAGGATGAAAAGACACCCGTGTGAAAGGTCACAGTCTCGGGGCATTAACAACGTCGCCATCTGAGATGTTTTTGCTCGGTGGGATATTCCACAGAGATGTGTTTTTCATACTCATTTCATGGAACATTTGATTCGGACCCTTTTTCTCTTAACCCCCCCGAGTGTTCTTCTTTCTCTCCATCACTGCGGCTCCTTTGTCATCCCGAAGACGCTTTTTTTTTAAATGGCAGCCTTTGGCAGTTTTGTCCTGCATGGCCGCCGACTTTTTACCAATACGCGGACTATTTCGACAGCATTTAAGTGCACTTCCGTCCGCTTTAGAACTGGATTTTCATTTCTTTTTTTTTTCTTTTTCTTCCCCCGAGCGCTCCGGGTGATGTTATTGTGAGCGCAAAGCAGCGGCAGCCTTGAGGAGGAGCAGGAGAGATATCTGAACCAAAGCTGAATAAATGACAGCTTTTAAAAAAGAATGTTATTTTGTAGACAACATTTCCTGGGGATATTGCGACAAAAACAAAAACAAAGATGCAAGGCACTGGACACGGAGAACATGTTGGAATTGGGTGAAACTTTACTACAAAACCCAAAACCAGTCGGTGTAAATAATAAATAAAAACAAAATAAAACAATTGTTCAACTTATATTCAATTAAATAGACTGCAAAGACAAGACACTTAACGTTCCAACTGAGAAACTTTTGGCAAATGTTAGCTCATTTAGGATTTGCGGCCTGCGACATGTTTCGAAAAAGCTGGCACAAGTGGCAAAAAAGACTGAGAAAGTCGAGAAATGCTCGTCAAACACTTATTTGGATCATCCCGCAGGTGAACAGGCTCAAAATGCGTCCGTTCTCCCGTTTTCTGTCCGCACACTGTGTCTGCGTGCAAGTACTCTGTGATTGTGCGCTGCCGAACATGCTTCTCCGATCGTTAAAAAAACATTAATGACACGACTTGACAACGACGTGGTGGTGAGGGACATGTACTTTTCAGAGGCGGTATAGTACCGAATATGAATAATTAGTTTTGCTGTACTACACTGTGAAGGACGCAAGCCGTTGTGCGGGTTCCATGGACCACCAAGGAAGGACATTAGTTGAGCAGGTGTACACTTTGATTTTTCAAATAAACCTTAGTGCAGGTCGGGTCGCTTTTCAGTCCCTTCCTTCTCCACTGCTCGCTCTTCGGTCCGCTTTTTAGTCAGCCGCGTCTCCGTCTGCCTCTTGCTCTCCATCTCTCGTTCGCTGCATGTGCTGCGGGCTCTCCAACTCCTTCTGCCTCACCCTCCTCTGCTGCTGCCCTTTCATAAAGCGAGAGGAGATTCATTGATTGCGTACAGGTGCTCCGTCCACGCACCTGAACTCGATTGTGGCGTCGCCCCCGGCACACCCCGCCTCTCCTGTGCGCTGCCGAACATGCTCCTCCGATCGTAAAAAATCATTAATGACACGACTTGACAACGACGTGGTGGTGGGGGACAGGTACTTTTCAGAGGCGGTATAGTACCGAATATAAATCATTAGTATTGCGGTACTCCACTGTGAAGGACTCAAGCTGTCGTGCGGGTTCTATGGACCACCAAGGAAGGACATTAGTTGAGCAGGTGTACACTTCTTTGATTTTTCAAATAAACCTTAGTGCAGGTCGGGTCGCTTTTCAGTTCTTTCCTTCTCCACTGCTCGCTCTTCGGTCCGCTTTGTAGTCGGCCGCGTCTCCGTCCGCTCTGCATGTGCTGCGGGCTCCCCCGACTCCTTCTGCCTCACCCTCCTCTGCTGCTGCCCTTTTATACAGCGAGAGGAGATTCACAGATTGCGTACAGGTGCTCGATCCACGCACCTGAACTCGATTGTGGCGTCGCTCCCGGCAAACCCGCCTCTTCTGTTCGCTGCCGAACATGCTCCTCTGATCGTAAAAAAAACATTAATGACACGACTTGACAACGACGTGGTGGTGGGGGACAGGTACTTTTCAGAGGCGGTATAGTACCGAATATAAATCATTAGTATTGCGGTACTACACTGTGAAGGACTCAAGCCGTCGTGCGGGTTCCATGGACCACCAAGGAAGGACATTAGTTGAGCGGGTGTACACTTCTTTGATTTTTCAAATAGACCTTAGTGCAGGCCGGGTCCCTTTTCAGTTCCTTCCTTCTCCACTGCTCGCTCTTCGGTTCGCTTTGTAGTCGGCCGCGTCTCCATCTGCGCTGCATGTGCTGCGGGTCCCCGACTCCTTCTGCCTCACCCTCTTCTGCTGCTGCCCTTTTATACAGCGAGAGGAGATTCATTGATTGTGTACAGGTGCGCAATCCACGCACATGAACTCGATTGTGGCGTCGCTCCCGGCAAACCCCGCCTCTCCCGTGCGCTGCCGAACATGCTCCTCCGATCGTAAAAAAACGTTAATGTCACGACTTGACAACAACGTGGTGGTGGGGGACAGGTACTTTTCAGAGGCAGTATAGTACCGAATATAATTCATTAGTATTGCGGTACTACACTGTGAAGGACTCAAGCTGTCGTGCGGGTTCCATGGACCACCAAGGAAGGACATTAGTTGAGCAAGTGTACACTTTGATTTTTCAAATAAACCTTAGTGCAGGTTGGGTCGCTTTTCAGTTCCTTCCTTCTCCACTGCTCGCTCTTCGGTCCGCTTTTTAGTCGGCCGCGTCTCCGTCTGCGCTGCATGTGCTGCGGGCTCTCCTACACCTTCTGCCTCACCCTCCTCTGCTGCTGCCCTTTTTTACAGTGAGAGGAGATTCATTGATTGCGTACAGGTGCGCGATCCACGCACCTGAACTCGATTGTGGCGTCGCTCCCGGCAAACCCCGCCTCTCCTGTGCGCTGCCGTACATGCTCCTCCGATCGTTAAAAAAACATTAATGACACGACTTGACAACGACGTGGTGGTGGGGGACAGGTACTTTTCAGAGGCGGTATAGTACCGAATATAAATAATTAGTATTGCTGTACTACACTGTGAAGGACACAAGCCGTCGTGCGGGTTCCATGGACCACCAAGGAAGGACATTAGTTGAGCAGTTGTACACTTCTTTGATTTTTCACGCACCTGAACTCGATTATGGCGTCGCTCCCGGCAAACCCCGCCTCTCCCCTCGGTCGCCGTCCTCGCCTCCTCGCCGCCATCTTGGGCCGGTCTCCGGCGTGCCCCGCCCCGTTGCTCGTTCGCCGGCTCCGCCTCTCCACATACACACGTACAATCCGAGCAGAGGGTTAATCATTTCGCAATGCAGTCTGCTGAAAATAATGGAAAGTCCACCTCTACATGATATTTTACTAAAAAAAAAAAAAAAATTAATAACATTTTATTTCATAGTTTGCTACTTTTTAATGACGTCTTACCAGAACTAAATCCACGCCGCTATCTTGTCATGAAGATGCTAAGCTACAGATGAAAAGCCCCAAACAGGCGGCGATAGAAATAGATCAAAATAGATTTCGGTGTGTAATCTCACCCCCCCGAAGGCCTATTGCGGCTAAGCTCGGGGATCATGGCGTCAATGATCCACTGTATCATCTTTGCAATATTCATTACGCCACAGAATCCCGTCGTACCCGCGAATTCAATCAAAGTCGTTCCGAGCACAAATGCTTGTCACCATTAGAGAAGGAAAACAGCAGCTTGACGAAACATATTTCTATAAATGGTGCCAGCATGTCCCCGATATCGCATTTAGAAGCATTCAAGCATTTTATCTCATTCTAATTCTCCCAAAAGGGGGAAATTTAATCAATTCCGTGCAGCACACAGCAGTGTTTGTCCCCTATCTCCATCCGCGGTTTACTTCAATTCCCATTATTTAATTCAGGGGTGTCCAAAGTGCGACCCGGGGGGTCATTTTTTAGCACATTCTAAAAATACGATTAAAAAAATAAAAACAGAAAAAGTGGTATAAAAGAGGTGAAATGTGAGAAGAAAATGCTGCAATGTTTACTCTAATATCACAAAGCTGCCATGCAGGCTGTTATTTTCTTTAAAAAAAAAAAATAATTAATCAAAATCAATGTCACATTAAAGCAGGGGGAGGGAACCTATGGCTCTTTTACGGAAGGTATTTTGTAGTGAATAAATAAAAAATGAAAAATAAACACTTAATTGAACAGTTTAAAAGAGGAGACAACAGGGAAAAAAATGAAAATTAAATTTTGAAACATATTTTATCTTCAATTTCGACTCTTTAAAATTCAAAATTCAACCGAAAAAAATGAAAAGAAAAACTAGCTATTTCGAATCTTTTTGAAAAAATTTTAAATAAGAATTAGTAATTTTTCCTAATCAAGATTAATTTTAGAATTTTGATGACATGTTTTAAATAGGTTAAAATCCAATCTGCACTTTGTTAGAATATATAACAAATTGGACTAAGCTATATTTCTAACAAAGACAAATCATTATTTCTTCTAGATTTTCCAGAACAAAAATTTTAAAAGAAATTCAAAAGACTTTGAAATAACATTAAATTTGATTTTAAGGATTTTTTAGATTTGCCAGAATTTTTTATTTTAAATTTTAATCATAAAAACTTTGAAGATATATTTCCCAAATATTTTTCGTCGAAAAAAAAAGAACCTAAAATGAAGAATTAAATAAAAAAATATTTATTATTCTTGACAATATTAATAAGAAAACATTAATTAAACATTCATTTACATAATCAGGAAAGAAGAGGAAGGAATTTAAAAGGTAAAAAAATATTTGTGTTTAAAAATCATTTTTAAGGTTGTATTTTTTCTCTAAAATTGTCTTTCTGAAAGTTATAAAAAGCAAAGTAAAAAAAAAAAGATTAATTTAAACAAGTGAAGACCAAGTCTTTAAAATATTTTCTTGGATTTTCAAATTCTATTTGATTTTTGTCTCTCTTAGAATTAAAAAATGTCAAGCAAAGCGAGACCAGTTTGCTAGTAAATAAATAAAATGTAAAAAATGGAAGCAGCTCACTGGTAAGTGCTGCTAGTTGAGCTATTTTTAGAACAGGCCAGCGGGCGACTCATCTGGTCCTTACGGGCACCGCGTTGGTGACCCCCGATCTAGAGATTTAAACCTTGAATAACAATAATACAAAATAATGACACATTTTAAATATTTTTTTGACCAATATCCTTTGGGGTCCCTGGGATAAAGCCTGAGTGGAGGCCTAAATGTATATTTTTACTAGGGCTGGGCAACGATTAAACATTTTAATCGAAGTTAATCGCACTATTTCTCCGATTAATCGCGATTAACTGCATTGTATACGCAAAGCCCAATAATGAATTCAAAAGTAGTGTGTAGCAGAGGTTTGGACTCGAGTCACATGACTTGGACTCGAGTCAGACTCGAGTCATGGATTTGGTGACTTTAGACTCCACTTGACAAAATGTAAAAAGACTTGCAACTCGACTTAGACTTTAACATCAATGACTTGTGACTTGACTTGGACTTGATCCTTTTGACTTGACATGACTCGCTACTTTCCCCAAACCCCAATGATTAAAAAGTTATTCAGGAGCGCGCCGTCTCTTCCATTGTGTACGAGTGTCTGTCAGCGTGTGCGCGATGACAGTGTGCGCGCTACCTGTCAGAACAACAGCCAATCAAATGACATCCACGTTATTTTCGTCACACAGCATTCATCCAATCAAATTGCAGGAAAACCAACACAGAAGAGCTCTTAAACAAAGCGCCAGTGAGGAAAAGTTATGCCCAAAATAGTTTTGTTTGGGTATTAAAACAACGACTTGGTCAACAAATAACGAATTACCGTATGCCAAACATGCGGTTGGAAGATTACAGACGGAGACGCGACAACTTTCAACTTCGTTCGACATTTGAAGATGCACAAAGAAGGGTAAGTTATAACGTCATTGCAAACACTACAATCTGTTGTGTCCACTGCGGTTCGCTACCTTATTCATACTTTTTGTCAAGTGATTTTTTTTTAAGCAGAGTTGCATGATGTACCTACACATAATGTTACGTTAGTGAATGTATCACACACAGTAACGTAACGTTAGACGGCGGTCAGGAGCACCGCGTATTTTAGCCACCTACAAAAAGATAAACATAGTCAAATAAATGTCAGTTAAAATGTATACTATATTAAGAATATCTGTACATATTCCATAGGGACCTGACCTCTAAAAAGTACAACTCTGTTCATTGTTATGTTCATGTATTTATGGTTTTCATGTGTAGGCACACATAAACACACATACAGTTTGAGATGAGATCAATGAGATAAGGTAAAAACAGGATGGAAACTGCTGCGGAACTAGTTACAATGCAACATGCCATGGAAATACAATGTTAACACTTTTGTGCAAATAATTACAGTTGCACTTGTTTTTTCGAATGTGTTTATTCTGTAAAGGAATGAGTTACATGTTTAAAATAACTGGTTAATAGTACTATTATGAACTGCAATGTCAGCACTATTTTCTTTTATAATAAATACACACAACGTTTTTGAAGCATACACAATCTGTGTAAATATATTAGTCCATGGTTAAAAGAACTTGAAATGACTCGAAACTCAAAATGCAGGACTTGGGACTTGACTTGAGACTTTTCAGTTTTGACTTGGTCTTGACTCGGACTTGAGGGCAAAGACTTGAGACTTACTTGTGACTTGCAAAACAATGACTTGGTCCCACCTCTGGTGTGTAGTGCACCTTTATTGGAATATTCTCCCACATGAACAAAAACACCAAAACATTTGTTGTGCAAACACAATTTAAATCAGTCCTTGTTAAACAGTAGCAGTTAAATAGCATATTTGATGAAAATCAACTCAAAAAATGTAAATACAAACATTTAAGCTTATTGCCACTGCCAGGGTATTTAAGTTATCCTGTTTGTTATGGAAAATAAATATAATCTACATACAAATCTCTGAGCCACAATCATAACATCCGAACAGGCAATTTCTGAGGTAACAGCAGGAAAAAAATTTTTATCAGGGATGTTATGTTTAAAAAACCTATATTATAGGTAGTGGGCTGTTTTAGGGAATTTTTGATAAAATTATCCGTAGTAGCAATATTAATAATGTTGTGTTTATTCTGCGTAGTGCACTTAAAATAATTATGACCATATCTAGGAATTGATATGATGGGAATTTTCCGATTGTTTGCTTGGTGCTTTGATAAACTGAAGGCATCATATCAATCAATCAATCAATCAATGTTTATTTATATAGCCCCAAAATCACAAATGTCTCAAAGGACTGCACAAATCATTACGACTACAACATCCTCGGAAGAACCCACAAAAGGGCAAGGAAAACTCACACCCAGTGGGCAGGGAGAATTCACATCCAGTGGGACGCCAGTGACAATGCTGACTATGAGAAACCTTGGAGAGGACCTCAGATGTGGGCAACCCCCCCCCCCCCCCTCTAGGGGACCGAAAGCAATGGATGTCGAGCGGGTCTAACATGATACTGTGAAAGTTCAATCCATAGTGGCTCCAAGACAGCAGCGAGAGTCCCTTCCACAGGAAACCATCTCAAGCGGATCAGCAGCGTAGAGATGTCCCCAACCGATACAGGCGAGCGGTCCATCCTGGGTCCCGGCGAGCGGTCCATCCTGGGTCTCGACTCTGGACAGCCAGTACTTCATCCATGGTCATCGGACCGGACCCCCTCCACAAGGGAGGGGGGGACATAGGAGAAAGAAAAGAAGCGGCAGATCAACTGGTCTAAAAAGGAGGTCTATTTAAAGGCTAGAGTATACAGATGAGTTTTAAGGTGAGACTTAAATGCTTCTACTGAGGTAGCATCTCATGGTACATGGTACTATATTGTGATGTTATGAGCCAGGGAATAAAAGAACTACCCTACCCAGCATGCAACGGGAGTGACGAGCCTGCGCGGTATCCCGGTATAGGTTGTGTCGCCATGACAACATCTTGTATGTTGTGATATGCACGCTCTGAAAGCAAACGTTAAGAACTCAGCCAACACTCTGGTCTGCATTATTCATAAATAGACAGACAACACATATACTCCGCTGCTTCACAGGCCGCTGGATGTAGACGGCAAAGTATTCCCATGCTAGCTAGCCGGTCTAGCAAGCACGTGTCATTCAGTCCAAAACGGCCCGATCTATCCACATCCAGAATTGTCTGGCGGTCGTAAGTGAGTGCCAGCCATGAAATGTGCAGAATTGTGCGATATTTTTGCCAAATGTTCCATCTTTACCAAGAGCCCCTCCACGCCGAAGTATATAAATAAATGGGTTGTACTTGTATAGCGCTTTTCTACCTTCAAGGTACTCAAAGCGCTTTGACACTACTTCCACATTTACACACACATTCACACACTGATGGAGGGAGCTGCCATGCAAGGCGCTAACCAGCACCCATCAGGAGCTGGGATTGAACCAGGAACCCTCGGGTTGCGCACGGCCACTATGCCACCGCGCCACGCCGTGCCCATATCCCATATCCGGGAGATGCCATCTTGTTAAGAAAAGGCGTTAACAAAATAAAAGCATGTAAACAACATGCTTTTTTTCGGGCGGTTTAGCTCGGTTGGTAGAGTGGCCGTGCCAGCAACTTGAGGGTTGCAGGTTCAATTCCCGCCTTTGCCAACCTAGTCACTGCCGTTGTGTCCTTGGGCAAGACACTTTACCCACCTGCTCCCAGTGCCACCCACACTGGTTTAAATGTAACTTAGATATTGGGTTCCACTATGTAAAGCGCTTTGAGTCACCAGAGAAAATGCGCTATATAAATATAATTCACTTCACACTTCACTTCACATACGCAAATGTGCGATAAAATAATTGTCGGCGTTAATAGATTGATGAGTTAACGCGTAATTGACGCATTAATTTGCCCACCCCTAATTCTTACACATATATTGTATTGGTTTTTGAAATAAAAACATATCAAAATGGCCCCCTTGCTTGCTTTGTCAGTGGAAAAAATTTGGACACCCCTGATTTAATTGAAATAAATTGGCCCTAGTGTGTGAATGTTGTCTGTCTATCTGTGTTGGCCCTGCGATGACGTGGCGACTTGTCTAGGGTGTACCCCGCCTTCCGCCCGATTGCAGCTGAGCTAGGCGCCAGCGCCCCCCGCCACCCCAAAAGGGAATAAGCGGTAGAGAATGGATGGATGGATGGATGGCCCTAGTGTGTGAATGTGAGTGTGAATGTTGTCCGTCTATCTGTGTTGGCCCTGCGATGAGGTGGTGACTTGTCCAGGGTGTACCCCGCCTTCCGCCCGATTGTAGCTGAGATAGGCGCCAGCGCCCCCCGCCACCCTGAAAGGGAATAAGCGGTAGAAAATGGATGGATGGATGGATGGCCCTAGTGTGTGAATGTGAGTGTGAATGTTGTCTGTCTATCTGTGTTGGCCCTGCGATGAGGTGGCGACTTGTCCGGGGTGTACCCCGCCTTCCGCCAGATTGTAGCTGAGCTAGGCGCCAGCGCCCCCCGCCACCCCAAAAGGGAATAAGCGGTAGAGAATGGATGGATGGATGGATGGCCCTAGTGTGTGAATGTGAGTGTGAATGTTGTCTGTCTATCTGTGTTGGCCCTGCGATGAGGTGGCGACTTGTCCAGGGTGTACCCCGCCTTCCGCCCGATTGCAGCTGAGATAGGCGCCAGCGCCCCCCGCCACCCCGAAAGGGAATAAGCGGTAGAAAATGGATGGATGGATGGATGGCCCTAGTGTGTGAATGTGAGTGTGAATGTTGTCTGTCTATCTGTGTTGGCCCTGCGATGAGGTGGCGACTTGTCCAGGGTGTACCCCGCCTTCCGCCCGATTGTAGCTGAGATAGGCGCCAGTGCCCCCCGCCACCCCAAAAGGGAATAAGCGGTAGAGAATGGATGGATGGATGGATGGCCCTAGTGTGTGAATGTGAGTGTGAATGTTGTCTGTCTATCTGTGTTGGCCCTCCGATGAGGTAGCGACTTGTCCAGGGTGTACCCCCGCCTTCCGCCCGATTGCAGCTGAGATAGGCGCCAGCGCCCCCCGCCACCCCAAAAGGGAATAAGCGGTAGAGAATGGATGGATGGATGGATGGCCCTAGTGTGTGAATGTGAGTGTGAATGTTGTCTGTCTATCTGTGTTGGCCCTGCGATGAGGTGGCGACTTGTCCAGGGTGTATCCCGCCTTCCGCCAGATTGTAGCTGAGCTAGGCGCCAGCGCCCCCCGCCACCCCAAAAGGGAATAAGCGGTAGAAAATGGATGGATGGATGGATGGCCCTAGTGTGTGAATGTGAGTGTGAATGTTGTCTGTCTATCTGTGTTGGCCCTGTGATGAGGTGGCGACTTGTCCAGGGTGTACCCCGCCTTCCGCCCGATTGCAGCTGAGATAGGCGCCGGCGCCCCCCGCCACCCCAAAAGGGAATAAGCGGTAGAAAATGGATGGATGGATGGATAAACATTTCCCCAAACCTCGTTTGTGCACAAATCGATGATCTTGATCTTGTCAGCGGGGGATTGCGTGCAGCACCTCATGCTGACCCCTGTGTGAAGTGCGCTCAATGAAGACCGAGGTAACGAGTGGGGGGGGGGGGGCGGGTGCTGACGCCAACATGTGCTCATCAAAAGGACAAATGAGGGAACGATTCCCCTTCCCGGCGCCAGATCGATACAACGCAATTTACCAGTTATCGCACACGCCCGTGGACGTGCGTGTTCCCCTTTGTTTAATTCCCCCCCCCCCCCCCCCCCCGGGAATGTGTTGATGTTGTTTTGGACCACACAGGCACAACCTGACAACAATCATCATCGAGTAATTGGACGTAATAATGTATGCATGGGGCAGGGATTCAAAGTACGCCATGAAGAAGAACAAGACTGAGCTATATATGTTAGTGATTCCCAAAGCCCAAAAAAAGTCTGCGGGCTATAGAGCGTTTTCCGTTCGGGCTCCAGTACTCTGGAATGCCCTCCCGGTAAAAGTTCAAGATGCCACCTCAGTAGAAGCATTTAAGTCTCACCTTATGGTTTCCTGCTGGCTCCGCTGTGAACGGGACTCTCGCTGCTGTGTTGGATCCGCTTTGGACTGGACTCTCGCGACTGTGTTGGATCCATTATGGATTGAACTTTCACAGTATCATGTTAGACCCGCTCGACATCCATTGCTTTCCTCCTCTCCAAGGTTCTCATAGTCATTATTGTCACAGACGTCCCACTGGGTGTGAGTTTTCCTTGCCCTTATGTGGGCCTACCGAGGATGTCGTGGTGGTTTGTGCAGCCCTTTGAGACACTAGTGATTTAGGTCTATATAAGTAAACATTGATTGATTGATATATATATATATATATATATATATATATATATATATATATATATATATATATATATATATATATATATATATATATATATATATATATATATATACATATATATATACACACATATGTGTAAGGGAGACCGTATTCAATGGACGTCGAGTGGGTCTAACAAAATATTGTGAAAGTCCAGTCCATAGTGGATCCAAATTAATACGTCGTGCAAAGGAAATTTCATAGTTTTTGGAAGCTCATCTTGTTTTTGACATCGTCTATAGCAGGGGTGTCCAAAGTGCGGCCCGGGGGCCATTTGCGGCCCGCAGCTAATCGTTTACCGGCCCGCCGCACATTCTGCAAAAATTGCAAAATTGATAGTATTGCAAAAATTTAAAAGAACATTTTAAAAAGTGGATATGAGAAAAAGTGGCAATGTTGACACAAAGCTGCCATGCAGTCAGTTTTTTTTTGTTCCTTTTGTCTTTATTTCTTTTTTTCCATTGCTCCAAAAAAAAGGACAAAAACAAATTTCATAAAACCATTGTCAGTAATCACAGTTGGTCGCTACATCAGTAAGTGCAAGTTAAAACTCTACTATGCAAAGCCAAACCCATTTGTCAACAACACCCTGAAACGCCGCCGGCTTCGCTGGGCCTGAACTCATCTAAGATGGACTGAGGTAAAGTGGAAAAGTGTTCTGTGGTCTGACAAGTCCACATTTCAAATTATATTTGGAAACAGAGGACGTGGTGTCCTCCGGAACAAAGAGGAAAATAACCATCCGGATTGTTATTGGTGCAAATTTCAAAAGCCAGCATCTGTGATGGTATGGGGGTGCATTAGTGCCCAAGGCATGGGTAACTTACACATCTGTGAATGCACCATTAATGCTGAAAGGTCCATACATGTTTTGTTGTCATCCAAGCAACGTTATCATGGACGCCCCTGCTTATTTCAGCAAGACAATGCCAAGCCACCTGTGACAACAGCGTGGCTTCATAGTAAAAGAGTGTGGGTACTTTCCTGGCCCGCCTGCAGTCCAGACCTGTCTCCCATCGAAAATGTGTGGCGCATTATGAAGTGAAGTGTGAAGTGAATTATATTTATATAGCACTTTTCTCAAGTGACTCAAAGCGCTTTACATAGTGACACCCGATATCTAAGTTACAATTAAACCAGTGTGGGTGGCACTGGGAGCAGGTGGGTAAAGTGTCTTGTCCAAGGACACAACGACAGTAACTAGGATGGCACAAGTGGGAATCGAACCTGCAACCCTCAAGTTGCTGGCACGGCCACTCTACCAACCGAGCTAAAATACGACAGCGGAGACCCCGGACGTTTGAACGACTGAAGCTCTACATAAAACAAGAATGGGAAAGAATTCCATTTTCAAAGCTTCAACAATTAGTTTCCTCAGTTCCCAAACGTTTATTGAGTGTTGTTAAAAGAAAAGGTGATGTAACACAGTGGTGAACATGCCCTTTCCCAACTACTTTGGCACGTGTTGCAGCCATGAAATTCTAAGTTAATTATTATTTGCAAAAAATGAATAAAGTTTATGAGTTCGAACATCAAATATGATCACTTTGTAGTGCATTCAACTGAATATGGGTTGAAAAGGATTTGCAAATCGTTGTATTCTGTTTATATTTACATCTAACACAATTTCCCAACTCCTGCGATGAGGTGGCGACTTGTCCAGGGTGTACCCCGCCTTCCGCCCGATTGTAGCTGAGATAGGCGCCAGCGCCCCCCGCGACCCCGAAAGGGAATAAGCGGTAGAAAATGGATGGATGGGATGAACAATTTCCCAACTCATATGGAAACGGGGTTTGTAAAAAAAATATATTTGGGAATATCCGGTTGAAAAGCTTAACGGGTCGCATGTGGCTTAATTTTGCCCAGGTCTGATTTAGACAGAACCAATCCCCTACAGGGCTTCACGGTGTCAGAGGGGTTAGTGCGTCTGCCTCACAATACGAAGGTCCTGCAGTCCTGGGTTCAAATCCAGGCTTGGGATCTTTCTGTGTGGAGTTTGCATGTTCTCCCCGTGACTGCGTGGGTTCCCTCCGGGTACTCCGGCTTCCTCCCACTTCCAAAGACATGCACCTGGGGATAGGTTGATTGGCAACACTAAATGGTCCCTAGTGTGTGAATGTGAGTGTGAATGTTGTCTGTCTATCTGTGTTGGCCCTGCGATGAGGTGGCGACTTGTCCAGGGTATACCCCGCCTTCCGCCCGATTGTAGCTGAGATAGGCGCCAGAAAATGGACAAAAAAAACCCCTACAGAGCTATTTTGAGGCGATGTCTGCAAAAGACTTATTTTTCTTAATCTACATACTAAACCACTTGGTACACAAGTCCCCTTCTTTTCTCTGGGACGAACCTACGTCCACAAATAAGGACTTTATGCACCGCGGTTGTCAGATGGAATCCCCTAAACGCATCGATCCGAAGCAGCATTTGCACACGGCGCTGTATAATTGATTTAATGCGCCGTCTAAACGCCGGCCTGGCTGCAGTTTGACAGTCGGCAGGTTAATGGCCGGACAACTGGGACCTTGGCTTTCCCCGAACTGTCAAGCTTTAATTAGCCGATAGTTTGTTTTAAAAGTCCGCCATCCGTGCACGTGGCGGCGTGAGAACGGCGGGAGTGCAATGGTACAATGTGATCACGGCTCGGTACGTACCTCGCCTTTAACGACCTGTTTTTGGTCAATTTCGGGTAAGTAAGTAAGTAAACATTAAACTTCTAAACTGTAATGAGTTTTTCCCGGACCATCAGATGCACCGGATTATAAAACGCACTGCCGATGAAATGTCTGTTTGTGATCTTTTTTCATATATAAGGCGCACCGGATTATAAGGCGCATTAAAAGGAGTAATGTTAAATATTTTATTTACTAAATTCAAAGACCTACTGAAAAGAGATTTCAATCAATCAATGTTTATTTATATAGCCCCAAATCACAAATGTCTCAAAGGACTGCACAAATCATTACGACTACAACATCCTCGGAAGAACCCACAAAAGGGCAAGGAAAACTCACACCCAGTGGGACGCCAGTGACAATGCTGACTATGAGAAAACCTTGGAGAGGACCTCAGATGTGGGCAACCCCCCCCCCCCCTCTAGGGGACCGAAAGCAATGGATGTCGAGCGGGTGTAACATGATACTGTGAAAGTTCAATCCATAGTGGCTCCAACACAGCCGCGAGAGTTCAGTTCAAAGCGGATCCAAGACAGCAGCGAGAGTCCCGTCCACAGGGAACCATCCCAAGCGGAGGCGGATCAGCAGCGTAGAGATGTCCCCAACCGATACACAGGCGAGCGGTCCATCCTGGGTCTCGACTCTGGACAGCCAGTACTTCATCCATGGTCATCGGACCGGACCCCCTCCACAAGGGAGGAGGGGACATAGGAGAAAGAAAAGAAGCGGCAGATCAACTGGTCTAGAACGGAGGTCTAGTTAAAGGCCAAAGTATACAGATGAGTTTTAAGGTGAGACTTAAATGCTTCTACTGAGGTGGCATCTCGAACTGTTACTGGGAGGGCATTCCAGAGTACTGGAGCCCGAACGGAAAACGCTCTATAGCCCGCAGACTTTTTTTGGGCTTTGGGAATCACTAATAAGCCGGAGTCCTTTGAACGCAGATTTCTTGCCGGGAAATATGGTACAATACAATCGGCAAGATAGGATGGAGCTAGACCGTGTAGTATTTTATACGTAAGTAGTAAAACCTTAAAGTCACATCTTAAGTGCACAGGAAGCCAGTGCAGGTGAGCCAGTACAGGTATATATGTATGTATATATGTATATAAAGGTATATACAGTACAGGCGTAATGTGATCAAACTTTCTTGTTCTTGTCAAAAGTCTAGCAGCCGCATTTTGTACCAACTGTAATCTTTTAATGCTAGACATGGGGAGACCCGAAAATAATACGTTACAGTAGTCGAGACGAGACGTAACAAACGCATGGATAATGATCTCGGCGTCTTTAGTGGACAGAATGGAGCGAATTTTAGCGATATTACGGAGATGAAAGAAGGCCGTTTTAGTAACGCTTTTAATGTGTGACTCAAAGGAGAGAGTTGGGTCGAAGATAAAACCCAGATTCTTTACCGAGTCACCATGTTTTATTATTTGGTTGTCAAATGTTAAAGTTGTATTATTAAATAGAGGTCGGTCTCTAGCAGGACCGATAATCAGTATTTCCATTTTTTTGGCGTTAAGTTGCAAAAAATTAGCGGACATCAATTGTTTAATTTCATTAAGACACGCCTCCAGCTGACTACAATCCGGCGTGTTGGTCAGCTTTAGGGGCATGTAGAGTTGGGTGTCATCAGCATAGCAGTGAAAGCTAACACCGTATTTTCTTATTTAAACGGGGATAGCAGGTCCATTCTGTGTGTCATACTTGATCATTTCGCGATATTGCCATATTTTTGCTGAAAGGATTTAGTAGAGAACATCGACGATAAAGTTCGCAACTTTTGGTTGCCAATAAAAATGCCTTGCCTTTACCGGAAGTAGCAGACGATGTGCGCGTGACGTCACAGGTTGTGGAGCTTCTCACATCTGAACATTGTTTATAATGTGAGCCTCCAGCAGCAAGAGCTATTCGGACCGAGAAAGCGACAATTTCCCCATTAATTTGAGCGAGGATGAAAGATTCATGGATAAGGAAAGTTAGAGTAAAGCATAAAAAAAAAAAAAAAGAAAAGGCGACGGCTCCAGGCGGTGGCAGGGGCGTTTTAGATGTAATTAGACACATTTACTAGGATAATTCTGGAAGATCCCTTATCTGCGTATTGTTTTAATAGTGTTTTAGTGAGATTGTATAGTCATACCTGAAAGTCGGATGGCTGCGGTGAACGCCAGTGTCTCTCAAAAAAGCCAATGGAGTAGCCAATATCATAGCTGCCTTTTTGACATCTGCAGGAGTAAGTCGCGTAATCTTCAAGCCGCTTTGAGACAGTCGCTTCAAGATTCGCGGTTTTGTGGGCGGTCTTATTTACGTGGCTCACCTTCGACAGCGTCTTCTCCCCGTCATCTTTGTTGTTGCGGTGTAGCGTGCAAGGACGGGAGTGGAAGAAGTGTCAAAAGATGGCGCTAACTGTTTTAATGACATTCAGACTTTACTTCAATCAATAACGGAGCAGCGTCTCCTCATTCAAAAACCACAACACCGGAAATGTGTCCCGTAAAAAAACGTCCGACCGGAACTCTCTAATACCTGAGGATCCTTGGGTGAATAATGTAAACTCACTACACCGGTATGTTTTAGCGCTTTCATGGCGAGTTTACTGACAGATATAAGTAAGAACTTTACACTACTTTATATTAGAAATGGCAACAGCGGAGGATGAATGTCCCATAACAAGAAGACACGGACTACAAAGGCGGACCAGCGCAAATTTTCAGCTAGATCAGCAGGTACCAGAAGGTAAGAAATGTTGCTTTTGCATAATATTGCAAAACAAAACGCCAGATATTATGAAAGAGAAAAAGAACAAGCATATCGACTATGGGGTTACAACGGACTACAGTGGCGGAATAGCGCAAATGTTCAGGACTTATGCATATCCCAAATACAGATCAGCAGGCACCAGAAGATAAGAAACGTTTTTTTTGCATAGTATTGCAAGACAAAACGCCAGATATGTCTGCTAGTGGGTGCCATTTTTCAGTCCCTATACACTTATCCACACCATAAAAATAATTTTATGTTAACGCACGGTTTGTCTGGTTATGGCAACCCTAATTCCGACAATTCATCAAGCGGTGCAACTTCATAGCTTACCAAACTCGTACTAAAACGTTGACAGATTTTTGAGCGCGGTGTGTAATGTTTTATATTCTCAATGGAACATTTAAACTTTTGGTGTTGTTTACTGGCGTGATATTGCAGTCTACACGTATATCTTTTGTGTGACTGCCATCTACTGGTCACTCTTACGGTGTCAACACAGACAACAAAGGCGGATTCGCGCAATCTTTCAGGATTTATGCGGATCCCAAATAATGATCAGCAGGTACCAGAAGGTAAGAAATGTTGCTTTTGCGTAGTATTGCTAAACAAAACACCAGATAATATGACAGAGAAAAAGACCAAGCTTATCGACCATGGGGTTTACAATGGCGGAAGAGAGCAACTTTTCAGGACTTATACAGATCCCAAATACAGATCAGCAGGCACCAGAAAGTAAGAAAAGTTATTTTTGCATAATATTGCGAAACAAAAATGCCAGATAATATGATAGAAATAGAACAAGCTTATCGATAATGGGGTTACCACGGACTACAATGGCGGAAGAGCGCACATTTTCAGGACTTATGCAAATCCCAAATACAGATCAGCAGGCACCAGAAGGTATTTTGTGTGACTGCCATTTACTGGTCACACTTAAGGTGTCAACACAGACTTCAAAGGCGGGTGCGTGCAATTTTTCAGGATTTATGCAGATCCCAAATACAGATCAGCAGGTACCAGGAGGTAAGAAATGTTGCTTTTGCGTAATATTGCTAATTAAAACGCCAGATAATATGATAGAGAAAAAGACCAAGGTTATCGACCATGGGGTTTTTCACGGACTATAATGGCAGAAGAGAGCAACTTTTCAGGACTCATGCAGATCCCAAATACAGATCAGCAGGTACCAGAAAGCAAGAAAAGTTATTTTTGCATAATATTGCAAAACAAAAACGCCAGATATCATGATAGAAATAGAACAAGCTTATCGACTATGGCGTTGCCACGGACTACAATGGCGGAAGAGCGCACATTTTCAGGACTTATGCAGATCCCAAATACATATCAGGTATTTTGTGTTACTGCCATTTACTGGTCACACTTACGGTGTCAACACAGACTTCAAAGGCGGACGCGTGCAATTTTTCAGGATGCATGCAGATCCCAAATAATGATCAGCATGTACCAGAAGGTAAGAAGAGCACATAAAGTGGTGCGGCTTCATAGCTTACCAAAGTCGTACTAAAACATTTTGATGCATTTTTGAGCGCCGTCTGTAATGTTCTATATTTTTAATCAAACATATAATCAATCAATCAATCAATGTTTATTTATATAGCCCCAAATCACAAATGTCTCAAAGGACTGCACAAATCATTACGACTACAACATCCTCGGAAGAACCCACAAAAGGGCAAGGAAAACTCACACCCAGTGGGCAGGGAGAATTCACATCCAGTGGGACGCCAGTGACAATGCTGACTATGAGAAACCTTGGAGAGGACCTCAGATGTGGGCAACCCCCCCCCCCTCTAGGGGACCGAAAGCAATGGATGTCGAGCGGGTCTAACATGATACTGTGAAAGTTCAATCCATAGTGGCTCCAACACAGCCGCGAGAGTTCAGTTCAAGCGGATCCAAGACAGCAGCGAGAGTCCCGTCCACAGGAAACCATCTCAAGTGGATCAGCAGCGTAGAGATGTCCCCAACCGATACAGGCGAGCGGTCCATCCTGGGTCCCGACGAGCGGTCCATCCTGGGTCTCGACTCTGGACAGCCAGTACTTCATCCATAGTCATCGGACCGGACCCCCTCCACGAGGGAGGGGGGGACATAGGAGAAAGAAAAGAAGCGGCAGATCAACTGGTCTAAAAAGGAGGTCTATTTAAAGGCTAGAGTATACAGATGAGTTTTAAGGTGAGACTTAAATGCTTCTACTGAGGTAGCATCTCGAACTGTTACCGGGAGGGCATTCCAGAGTACTGGAGCCCGAACGGAAAACGCTCTATAGCCCGCAGACTTTTTTTGGGCTCTAGGAATCACTAATATAACATTTTGGTGTATTTTTTTTACCATGAATTGATTAACGTGGACCCCGACTTAAACAAGTTGAAAAACGTATTGGGGTGTTACCATTTAGTGGTCAGTTGTACAGAATATGTACTGAACTGTGCAATCTACTAATAAAAGTATCAATCAATGAATCAATCAAAGTTTACTTGAGCCATATTGCCATCTTAGTGCAGTCTGCACGTAGCTTTTATGTTTGACTGCCATCTACTGGTCGCACTTATTACACCATTTACCAAATAAAATTGCTTCGCAAAACCAGAATTTTTCCGTACATTAAGGCGGACTGTCGAGTTTTGAGAAAAAAATAAAACGATTTTAAGTGCGCCTTGTAGTCCGGAAAATATGGTAATCATGTATTAGTTGGAAAACGGGTCAAGCACTAGAACCAAGTGGAAAAAAAGGGTGTTCAAACTGAAGCCTGTTTTCTGCCGTTTCTTGCGAACATGCGATTCCTGCCATCACTCCATCTACCGCAGTAGTTGCAATAAATAATGTAAGTGTATTTTACCTTGGGGAGCGGACTAATGTTCTCCGGGCTTCTTCTCCGCCGTGTAACAATAGAAACGCATCTCCTTGTTTATGTTATCCTTGAGTGATGGACCGCAGAGGTCAGGGTTGACCGCAACCGAGATGCAAGTCTGCATAAGACCCATTGAGCAAGGCTAATGCTCGCAAGTCCAGTTTGTATAGTCAGGTGAAAGAAACAGTGGTAAATAATACCGTATACAATTGTCTTATATGATTGTGAAGTAGCATGTTTTTGTATTTGGTCACAGAATCCTTCCGAGGATTATTCTACTAAGGTAAAAAAGTGCACCTGTCCATCCCAAGCACTCCAGAGAGTGGTGGCTCTTGCTCCAAAGGAACACTGGGGAACTTAAAAGGATAGCAGCATTGGATTTTAGGAGTGATATTAGCAACATCTGGTAGGAAGCCCCCACAGGTAGGAGTAGTAATAATAATAATAATAATAATAATTATAATAATAATAATAATGGATTAGATTTATATCACGCTTTTTTATTGTTAGATACTCAAAGCGCTCACAGAGAAGTGGGAACCCATCATTCATTCACACCTGGTGGTGGTAAGCTACATTTGTAGCCACAGCTGCCCTGGGGTAGGACTGACGCAAGCGTGGCTGCCAGTTTGCGCCTACGGCCCCTCCGACCACCACCAATCATTCATTCATCATTCATTCACCAGTGTGAGCGGCACCGGGGGCAAAGGGTGAAGTGTCCTGCCCAAGGACACAACGGCAGCGATTTGGATGTCAATAGGTGGGAAGCGAACCTGCAACCCTCAGGTTTCTGGCACGGCCGCTCTACCCCAATAACAGATTTTATTTGTAAAAAGCAATTTACATTGAGTAAAAAACCTCAAAGTGCTACAGTGTATTACAAAATAAATAAATAAATGAATAAAAAGAAAAACTAAAACAGCCTATTAGCTAGAACTAGTATACATATATATATATATATATTTTTTTGTCCTGTCCAGCTTCTCAGGCAAATCATACAGTTGACATAGATGCCCATATCGGCTTTTCAGATTTACTTTACAAAAAATTAGTGCAGGACACTTCTCTTGTTACCTTATTTGAATTTGACTTTATTAAATGTATTTCTATTATCATTTTGTGCAGCCGGGCCGGAGCAGGAGGGGATAGAAAGAGGAAAAAAAAAGGAAGACAGAGGGGGAAATTGTGGGGATAAGAGGGGGGTTGGACAGAGGGACAAAAACAACAACAGCAAACACAACAAAAACAATACAACAACACTGCACATACGATATGCACAAATATGATCGTAAAAGGGATAGCAAAGAGGCAGTTAGCGAAATAAATATCAATATAGAAATGACAATGAGCATTTTTACACTACAACTGGAGAATACAAAAAACAATAGAAAAAGCGCTATTGATTATGAACAATACCAATAGTTTACCTATATTATCAACAATACAGTTGTTCAAATGCAACAATACATATACATAATGATAACTACAGATAAAAAAAGGAATACCGAAAAAGCCTAATAGCTAGAACTAGTATGCATATATCTAAAAAAAAAGGTTATTTTAAAAAGAAGGGTTTTTAAGCCTTTTTTTAAAAGCATCCACAGTCTGTGGTGCCCTCAGGTGGTCAGGGAAAGCGTTCCACAGACTGGGAGCGGCGGAGCAGACAGCCTGGTCTCTCATAGTTCATAGCTTTGTCCTCGGAGGTTAGCCTGTCCGGAGCGGAGGTGTCGTGTGGAGGATTTGGGGATGACTAGTTCTTTGAGGTAGAGGGAGGGCATTTCCACGGAGGCACTGGTGGGTTAGTAGGGAGACTATGTATTCAATCCTGATTAGAACAGGAAGCCAGTGAAGGGATTTGGGAATTGGTCTGATATAGTCATATTTCCGCACTCTCATCAGGATCCTCGTAGCACTATTCTGTATGTATTGCAGCTTCTGGATGTTCTTGCTGGGGATCCCGACAAGAAGTGCGTTGAAGTGGTCTAGAGGATAGGGATCGGAGGTCACCCGTCTCAAACTGATCAGAGGAATAATGACTAGCCAGACTGACCGGCTCCAAGGCTAGAACTACGAAAAGTAAAAGTAATTTAAGGACAGTTGTCTGAAAAGACGAGAGAAGGAGTAATCAGGCCCACTATTTCTCCTGGAGCTGCAGCTCCAGTCTGATGCTTGCTGAAACAAATGAAGCTTTTTGTTCGACGATTCCTCGTTGGCGTCTTCTTGGCTCATCACCCATTACACCACCATCAAATATGAAACTGAACAAACTGAAACAAGTTGTGGCTCACCATTCGTCAGCTTCTTCATATTTTCATGGATTCATGTCCGCTCTGCAGATATTGTTTTGGCACAGAGCCTAAATATGCTTCGAATTGGTGCAGACTTTTTGATTTTCAGGTTTCTTTGCGCTCATGTTCTTAGTCTTCATGGTTGGAGGGCAGGGTTGCGTCGATCTCTGGATGTGGACCGTAGGTCACCCATCTCATCTCAAACTGATCAGAGGAATAATGTCAAGGAAAGATTGACTAGCCAGACTGACCGGCTCCAAGGCTAGAACTACGAAAAGTAAAAGTAATTTAAGGACAGTTGTCTGAAAAGATGAGAGGAGTAATCAGGCCCACTATTTCTCCTGGAGCTGCAGCTCCAGTCTAAGGTTTGCTGAAACAAATGAAGCTTTTTGTTTGACGATTCCTCGTTGGCGTCTTCTTGGCTCATCACCCATTACACGACCATCAAATATAAAACCGAACAAACTGAAACAAGTTGGGGCTCACCATTCGTCAGCTTCTTCTTATTTTCATGGATTCATGTACGCTCTGCAGATATTGTTTTGGCAGAGAGCCTAAATATGCTTCGAATTGGTGCAGACTTTTTGATTTTCAGGTTTCTTTGCACTCATGTTCTTAGTCTTCATGGTTGGAGGGCAGGGTTGCATCGATCTCTGGATGTGGGTTGTGAACAATTTCTACGAGTGTGTAACTAAAATTCATTCTTGCAATTCGAAGCACAACAAAAGGTTGGGGGAAATCTTGTGTCTCGAAATAAAGTTGGGGTATTCTTAAGTTGGGGTATCGATGTATAGAGATGGGCTCCAGCACCCCCCATGACCCAAAACGGGACAAGCAGTAGGAAATGGATGGATGCATGAATAGCAGAGCATAGCTGCTTGATGTTTAATCGTCACGTCTCTGTGTTGCAGGTCATGCCTCCACCTGGAAGCGAGTGATGCAAAGAAGACAGTCGGACTAAAAGGATGTTTGGTGCCAAGACCAAAAGCACAAACCCAGCAGAGACGATGCCACGAGTTCACCATCTGCAAATCTAAATGAATTCATCCATGACGAGGCGGCGGCTGAACGTACTCCTACTGCTCTCGAACTGAAACCACAGCGCTGTCGCCTCCGATCTTCTTCGGACATGACTCGCAGGGAAACACCGGTTGCCTGCAGGTGGGGGCCGGCGACGAGCGCCCTGCTTTGGTCTGCGACCATTGTTTTTTTGAGCCGTGTTGGCCAGGTCAGCGCGGACTGCTGGCTAATCGAGGGCGAAAAGGGCTTTGTGTGGCTTGCCATCTGCAGCCAAAACCAACCGCCTTATGAGGCCATCCCGCAGCACATCAACAGCACCATTGTGGACCTTCGCCTGAATGAGAACAAAATTAAAAGTATTCACTACTTAGCTCTCAGTCGCTTTGCCAACTTGACTTACCTGAACCTGACTAAGAATGAGATATCCTACGTGGAGGACGGGGCATTCTCCGGACAGTTTAACTTACAAGTTCTTCAAATGGGCTTCAACAAGTTACGGAACCTGACAGAGGGGATCCTTAGAGGTCTCGGAAAGCTACAGTACCTCTACCTCCAGGCTAACCTGATCGAGACTGTGACACCCAATGCCTTTTGGGAATGCCCCAACATTGAGAACATCGACCTGTCCATGAACCGCATCCAGCAGCTGGACGGCTCCACGTTCACCAGTCTGACTAAGCTGAGCACTTGCGAGCTCTACACTAACCCTTTCAACTGCTCCTGTGAGTTACTTGGCTTCGTCAAGTGGCTTTCTGTGTTCCCTAACAGAACCAACGAGCGGATGGTCTGTGACTCCCCGAGTGGCGTTTCTGGTTACAGTCTGCTAAGCCAGAACCCAAACAACCCCACGTATCGAAATGCTCTTCACATGCTCACCACCGTGTGCACAGACGACTACATCACGCCCTTTTTCCCCCTGCCCCTCGAGCCCTCAACACCCCCACCAGACTTTACCCTCTGTGGGTTAGAGGACTGTCCATCGGGGACAGAACCAGAAGACATCATTCCGAGCAACATCACTGCAATCAACAATGAAGTGGAAGCAAACCCTCTGATGAAACTGAAGCAGGTGTCGAACACAGGCGCCACCATCACGGTCCAGATTCCCAATCCTTTCAAAAAGATGTACATCCTGGTTCAGTACAACAACAGTTTTTTTATGGACATCCAACCCTTAAAAGAAAAAAAGGAGGACATTGACCTGAAGGACCTCAAACCCCACACAAACTACACATACTGTGTTGCTTCCATTCGTAACTCACTGAAACACAACCACACTTGCCTGACAATCACCACCGGTCCCTGGAAGGGCAAGTCGAGGGACTCCAACAACGCGACGGCCACTCATTACATCATGACCATCCTGGGATGCCTCTTCAGTATGGTCATCTTCCTCGGGGTAGTTTACTACTGCTTGCGACGGAAACGCCAGCAAGACGAAAAGCACAAAAAAGCAGGGACGATGAAAAAGAACATAATGGAGCTTAAGTATGGACAAGAACTGGAAGGGGGCCCTATTTCCCGCATGTCCCAGAAGCAGCTGCTGTCTGGAGAGAGCATGGCACCACGTATGCCCTACCTACCCTCTGCAGGCGAAATGGAGCAGTACAAATTTCAAGAAATAAACGAAACTCCCAAAATGATGAAGGGAAGTTACATGGAGGTGAGAAGCCTGGACCACCATGAACGCAGGGAGTGTGACATGGGGATGCCCGGAAACAGCCAGGGCTCCGTCGCAGAGATTTCTACCATCGCAAAGGAGGTGGACAAAGTCAACCAGATCATTAACAACTGCATTGACGCTCTGAAGTCGGACTCCACTTCTTATCAAGGGGTAAGATCCGGAGCAGTGTCCAATGCGGAGCCCCAGCTGGTGCTCATATCAGAGCAGCCACAGAACAAATCCGGCCTCCTGTCCCCTCCGTATCAGGACAGCTACCACCATTCCTTGCAGAGACACCGCTCCTCGGACGCCTCGCCAAAAAGGCCCAGCACTGCCTCAGGAATGCGAAGCCCCAGGCCTTACCGCACGGAATCCAGGTACATCGAGAAAACCTCCCCGACGGGGGAGACCATCCTCACGGTAACGCCCGCCGCCGCCATCCTGAGGGCCGAGGCGGAGAAGATCCGTCAGTACGGCGACCACCGCCACTCCTATCCCGACGTTCAGATCGAAGAGCTGGAAGGACCCGACGGCATCAAGTCGCCAATGCTGGAGTCTCTACCCCACTCCCGCTCCAGAGACTTGGCGTACTCCCAGCTGCCACCGCAGTACCACAACCTAAGCTACTCGTCCAGCCCCGAGTACTACTGCAAACCCTCGCACAGCATTTGGGAGCGCTTCAAGCTGCACCGCAAACGGCACAAGGACGACGAGTACATGGCGGCGGGCCACGCCCTCCGCAAGAAGGTGCAGTTTGCCAAAGATGAGGACCTGCATGATATTTTAGACTACTGGAAAGGTGTGTCGGCCCAGAATAAATCATAACCTCCTTAGGTTCTTTTTAAACGTGGACCTCGCAGGTACGACACCAGGACCTCATCAGACTATCAATGGATTCTTCCACGCTCCAAATCACACACGTTCTCTTTTGACTGAAGGGGTGGGGGGAATATTTCACATCAGTCATATTATGTAAAGAATCTACTCCAGAGAACACATACTGCTAATTATTAAAAATAATTATATATATATATATATATATATGTTACAATGGGTTGTAGGTTTTTGGGTACCGCATGGCCAAGTCCTGTGAAAGTGGATTTGCTGTTGTGTAATATGAAAAGTACTCTATGAAACTATGTTTACTGAAAGCTCAATTTTTTTTTCTTCTCGACTCTTTTTAATATTAAAAAAAATAAATAAAATAAAACCCTTGAATATGATTAGTTTATCTACCGTATTTCCTTGAATTGCCACCGGGGCGCTGATCAATTTAAAACCTCTTCTCACTCCGACGCTTACCAAAGCCATGCAGTAAAAAATTTGAGTGTGATGTAAGGATACCATCATGAAAAGCACATTTGATTAAAAAAAAACTTCAAAATGGTCTTACCTTTACTTATAAATGAAATCCATGCCAGCTCCTTCTGATCAAAAGCATCGATAACTTGTTTATAAAAGTCTTCCTTATCTTTCTGCAGTTTTAAAAGTCTCTCTGGCTTGATGGAGATCTTCCTTTGTTACCTCCTGCTTTGATTGAAAGTCCAGTTTAGAAAACTCCTATCAGTTAGCTCGGCTCCTCACTTGGGGGGCGACGACCGAATTACCCTCGGACAACTCCCCCTCCCGTTCTGCTCCGTGGGTGATCTCTTTATCCCACCGCTGCCACCATGAAGTGTTATTGTATAAATAATGATACACCGGGTACTCCGGCTTCCTCCCACTTCCAAAGACATGCACCTGGGGATAGGTTGATTGGCAACACTAAATTGGCCCTAGTGTGTGAATGTGAGTGTGAATGTTGTCTGTCTATCTGTGTTGGCCCTGCGATGAGGTGGCGACTTGTCCAGGGTGTACCCCGCCTTCCGCCCGATTGTAGCTGAGATAGGCGCCAGCGCCCCCCGCGAACCCGAACGGGAATAAGCGGCAGAAAATGGATGGATGGGATGGGTATTTAGGACTGGAATATGCTTCATGTCAGCCCGTTTTTTTACATAACCAGCATAGGAGTAGTGGTGTTACATCCTAAAAGGTCCGTCATGCCCCCCCCCACCACGTCATATCCGTTCCCAGCACATATCACGTCACTCGTCACTTCTTCTGCAGCCGAGTAGTCGCAAGAAAAATCACTAGCGCCCTCTACCACCAGGAGGCGGGAGTCATTTAATGACTCATATTTGACACACGCAGCTACGGTATATCAATAAAACGTAGCTGCTTACCGTTAATTTTCAATAGCTTGGACATAAATTGAAATCAGCCTCCTGCATTTTGAAATGCGCTAATTATTTTGCAAAGGCAGGCGCTTACTATTCAAGGAAATACGGTATGTACAGATTCAGTTGTTTATATTTACTTTAAACTTGACAGATACTTCAAGTTTGTTGTTTTCTAGAGCTTTACATACTATGTTTATATTTCTTATCGAATCACACGTATGGTCTCATATAACACATTTTTTAAAAATAAATCCTAATTTATGACCAAAGTAGGAAAAAAAAACTGTTTACAATATCCCTGCACGGTCTGGGAATGGTACGAGGATTTTTTTTTTTTTTTAAATGAGTATATTTGTATGGGTTTGCTCCTTGCAAAGAGACAATGTTATATAATCCGGGAAATTTTTGGACTTATGTCTTAAAGAGGACGTGGAAGGACAATGACAGCATTTCCCCCCCCTGCGAGCGAGCCCCAGTCGGATGAATGTAATGTACAAAATTGTGTCTATGGCAGCTTTTATGTATATTTTACAGAAGTATTTATTTATAGCGATAAAAAAAAAAAAATGTTTTTCTTTGCTTCCAGTGTACTACGTTGCATCATGTCCGACGACGATTAGGGCGGGGGTCAAGCCTGCTGAAAGGACTTCATTTTTCAATAAAACTGCAAGGCTGTTATGTCCTGTACATTACGGATTTTTATTTTATTTTTTAAATAGGTCTAAATAGGTGCGGGCTGATTGACACCAGGTGTGGCCAGGTGCCAATCAGCCGCAGCTGAGGGGACACAGCACTCAGGGAGAAAGACAGGAAACAGACAAAATAAGAGCGCTGACGGGAACTAAAGACAGGAAATACTACACACACAGACAGGAAAAAGTAAAACACAAACAAACTGTCAGGGGCAAGCCTGACAGGCATGAGTCTTTTGTATATTACGAATAGTTGTCACTACGTTGTGAGGTTTAAGGTGTCAAAAGGATGTTTACAGAGCGTATCCACGGGGGGGCTCACATGGCTACAGGCTTCTTTGTATATTTATGAATGAACAATACATAAATAAGTGTCAGCTCGGCGGAACGACGGTTTACTTCGGCTTCGCATCACTCCGGCAAAGATTTGGGGTTATTTCTTCTTTGGTCAATTTATTTTCAACAGACAATAGGAAAAGTGCACTTTTTGGGGGAATTTTCACATAATTCACAATCCCAACATGAGACAAGAACACATGTTTTTAGGGACCGAATGTCCCTATTGTACTTCTAAGGTTTTATTATTATTATACTGACGCCTCATTGATCTGTAATTTGACCCCCTTAACATGCTTCAAAACCCACCAAATTTAACACAAACATCAGGACTGGCGAAAATTGCGATAAAAAAAAAAATAATAAAAAAACTCAAAACTTGCGCTCTAGCGCCCCCTAGGAAAAAACACAGACAAAAGTGCTTGTAACTTCCGTTAGGAATGTCGTAGAGACATGAAACAAAAACCTCTATGTAGGTCTGACTTAGACCTAGATTTCAGAAACCGACCTCCTTCGGCAAAAATCAACAGGAAGTTGGCAAAAAACCCTTTAAAACAAAAGTTTCCTAAAAAATGTCATTTTTGCCTTTTTGACCCCCTTAAAATGCTTCAAAACTCACCAAACTGGACACACACATCAAGACTGGCGAAAATTGCGATTTAATAAAAAAACAAACCCCAAAACTCCAAATTGCGCTCTAGTGCCTCCTAGGAATAAAACACGGACAAAACTGCTTTTGGGAAGAAAACACAGACAAGACTGTGTTTAACTTCCGGTAGGAATGTTGTAAAGACATGAAACAAAAACTTTTATGTAGGTCTCACTTAGACCTACATTTCATTAATTGACATCCTTCAGCAAAAGTCAACAGGAAGTTGGCAGTTCCCCTTTCAAAACAAAAGTTCTGTAAAAACCCGTCACCTTTTTTCAAACATTATCTCCTCTGAGCGCGTTTATTGTGTCGGCTTCAAACTCGCACAGGACAGAGATTGAACCCTTCTGATTAAAAGTTGCGCAAAGAGTTTTTCTAACTGCTCCGGTTTTGATTTTAAGAGCCTTTTTGCTGTCGTCTCAAGTTGGCGGCTTAAAAGCAGGAAACACCAGCGTGACCACACAATGCAGAGAAGGTAGGTAGTGTGCGGGTAAAGATATGTTGAATGGGTGAAAGAAGGAGGCACCAGTTTGACTCCAGGATAAAGAGAAGGTAGGTAACGTGCAGGTAAAGATATGTTGTCTGGGTGATGGCAGGAAGCACCAGCATGTATGGGTGAAAGAACGAAGCACCAGTGTGAACCCAGGATGCAGGGAAGGTAGGTAATGTGCAGGTAAGGATATGTTGAATGGGTAAAGGCAGGAAACACCAGCAAAAGCAGGTCCCGTCCATCGCTGCTTGCAGCTTTAATTATAATTTATATTTTCTGAATGGTCTGTGTTGATTTTCAATATATCAAGATACAAAAAATTATATCAAAATTGTGTAGTTTGATCATTTTCCTTGACTGGTGCACTGACAATGTGGTTTATTTTTTGT
>NC_084617.1:7015604-7135604 GCF_033978795.1 Nerophis ophidion | reverse complement strand
TTTTTCAAATAAAGCTGCCTCTTGCCGGGTTGCTTTCTAGCTCCTCCTCTGCTGCTCGCTCTCCGGTCGCTTTCGTCGTCCACCTGAGTCCGAATCCATTTTGGAGAAGTTGTTCTAGAACTATTGGGACACAGCTTTGGTAAAGATCAGTGTGACAGTTCCTTGCTGTCGTCGTACGGGTTCCATGGACCACTCAGGAAGGACATTCCACTCAGGAAGGACATTGCTTACAGCAGGTTTGACTCTTTTGATTTTTTCAAATAAAGCTGTCTCTTGCCAGGTTGCTTTCCAGCTCCTCCTCTGCTGCTCGCTCTTCGGTCGCTTTCGTCGTCGCCATCTCCTCTCTTTTGCTCTTGCTCTGCATCTCCTGCGGAACGCTCCTCCTTCTGCCCCGATCTATCCTCCTTCTCCCCTTTTATGCAGCAGAAGGAGAATTATGAATCGTCTGCCGGTGCGCAATCCACGCACCTTAATTAGATTGCGGCATCACTCCCGGCACGCCCCGCCTCTCTGCTCAGCCGCATTTTCCGCCTCCTTGCCGCCATCTTGGGCAGGGCTCCAGCATGTCGGACTGTCGGCTCCGCCTCTCCACAATCTGGTTGATCAGATTTGGTAAAAAAAAGGCAAATATCATTAAAAGTCATGATATAAAACCTACTTAGACATTAAATCACCATCCCTTTGGTCATCTTGCAGGTGTGTTTGGGCTCCTGATCATAAAAGAAAACTACCATGGGGCCAGATTTCAGCTTTAGAATGTTAGAGTAGGTGTAGGCACGTTGCCACCCAATGAACCGCAGCTCCACCCAAGCACAACCTTCGCTTTGCTACTCGTGTCGATATTTACACAATAACTATTATCCAGCGGACGCCAACACTGCAATGCAAGCTGTACACGGACTACTTTAAAGTCTACTCGCTATGTAAAAATGCTGATCTCCAACCTTGTGGAAGTGGTGCAGTGCACCGATCTCAGGGGAGTTGTAGTGTATTGTGATGCTGAACAAACAAATAACACGCCGGCGTTTGCTGCACACCAGAATAATGAGATGAAAAAAAAAAAAAAAAAAGGTCATCCTTTTCTCCCAACATGTAGCGGTTTATGATTTTTCTTCTACGAAAAAAACAGATGACTCTGTTGGGAGACAAAGTGTCATGTCGAGGTGACACAGCAGCTGAACTCCATCTATCAAGGAGAGGCGCGGTCTTAGCGGCGCACCGAAATTGACAAGAGTTATTGTTCGGTCTCGGCGCCAACAGTGAGGCTGAGAGAGAAAGAGAGAGAGAGAGAGAGAGAGAGAGAGAGAGAGAGAGACGGACGAAGCATCCCTACAGAGGAAAGTGCCGGAAGATGCTCTTCAAGGAGCTACTGCTTTAGAAAAAAAACAGGTTGACCAGAGAATGGCACTTTTTTCTCTCATACCTTACATCTTCTTGGGGTTGCAAAAGTGATAGCACTATCCTTGAGAATAGACTACCGTCTAGCGCAACGCCAACATTTAAGTTAAAGTGCCAATTGTAGTCACACACATACTCGGTGTGGTTAAATTTGAACTCTACCTTTGACCCATCCCCTTGTTAACGTCAGGGAGTTGAGGGGAGTAGTAGGCAGCAGCGGTGACCGCGCCCGGGAATCATTTTTGGTGATTTAACCTCTTAAGACCCAAGCTGTTTGTTTACATGCTTTTTTTTAATTTATCTTTGCTATTTGGGCTTATTAGACCCTAATTAGAATAAAAACTAAGAATCATCTTTTGATATGATGTACTTAGTTCATAAGTACACAAACGTGTACTTCATGTTCAGTGACATGTTAATTCTTATTTTTACACATTTTTTTTCCAAATTCCATTTTATGTTATACTCTTCTGACACCACCAGACATAAGCGGCCATAAATACCCCAATTCAGAAGTGTACACAATTTGGGAAATATGACTTAAAAGGTGTTGTCCACGCATGTGGCCACTAAGCCTTAAGAGGTTTAACCCCCAATTCCAACCTTTAATGCTGAGCGCCAAGCAGGGAAGCAATGGGTTCCATTTTTATATTCTTTAGTATGACACGACTGGGGTTTGAACTCACATCCTCATACCTTGCATTTTGTTGGGGTTGCAAAAGTGATAGCCCTATCCTTGAGAATAGACTACCGTCTAGCTCAACGCCAACATTTAAGTTAAAGTGCCAATTGTTGTCACACACACACTCGGTGTGGTTAAATTTGAACTCTACCTTTGACCCATCCCCTTGTTAACGTCAGGGAGTTGAGGGGAGTAGTAGGCAGCAGCGGTGACCGCGCCCGGGAATCATTTTTGGTGATTTAACCTCTTAAGACCCAAGCTGTTTGTTTACATGCTTTTTTTTTATTTATCTTTGCTATTTGGGCTTATTAGACCCTAATTAGAATAAAAACTAAGAATCATCTTTTGATATGATGTACTTAGTCCATAAGTACACAAACGTGTACTTCATGTTTAGTGACATGTTCATTCTTATTTTTACACATTTTTTTCCAAATTCCATTGTATGTTATACTCTTCTGACACCACCAGACATAAGCGGCCATAAATACCCCAATTCAGAAGTGTACACAATTTGGGAAATACTAGTTAAAAGGTGCTGTCCACGCATGTGGCCACTAAGTCTTAAGAGGTTTAACCCCCAATTCCAACCTTTAATGCTGAGCGCCAAGCAGGGAAGCAATGGGTCCCATTTTTATAGTCTTTAGTACTCACATCCTCATACCTTGCATTTTGTTGGGGTTGCAAAAGTGATAGCCCTATCCTTGAGAATAGACTACCGTGTAGCTCAATGTCAACATATAAGTTAAAAGTGCCAATTGTAGTCACACACACACTCGGTGGTGAAATGTGTCCATCGCATTTGACCAATCCTTTTGTTCACCCCCTGGGAGTTGAGGGGAGTAGTGGGCAGCAGCGGTGGCCGCGCCCGGAATAATTTTTGGAGATTTATCCCCAATTCCATCCCTTGATGCTGAGTGCCAAGCAGGGAGGCAATGGGTCTCTTTTTATGGTCTTTGGCAGGACTCGGCCGGGGTTTGAACTCACGACTTACCGATCTCAGGGCGGACACTCTAACCACTATGCCCATGAGTAGGTAAGTATTTCAGTTATGAATTAAATTTTCTTCATGGGGTGGACTCTCACATAATAGTGGGAGTCCAGTCCATAGTGGATCTAACATAATAGTGAGAGTCCAGTCCATAGTGGATCCAACATAATATTGTGAAAGTCCAGTCCATAGTGGATCTAACATAATAGTGAGAGTGTAGTCCATAGTGGATCAAACATAATAGTAAGAGTCCAGTCCATAGTGGATCCAACATAATAGTGAGAGTCCGGTCCATAGTGGATCTAACATAATAGTGAGAGTCCAGTCCATAGTGGATCATCATAATAATAGTCAGAGTCCAGTCCATAGTGGATCTAACAAAATAATAGTGAGAGTCCAGTCCATAGAGGATCTAACATAATAGTGAGAGTCGAGTTCATAGTGGATCTGACATAATAATAGTGAGAGTCCAGTCCATAGTCGATCTAACATAATAGTGAGAGTCCAGTCCATAGTGGAAATAACATAATAGTTTGAGTCCAGTCCATAGTGGATCTAACATAATAGTGAGAGTCCAGTCCATAGTGGATCTAACATAATAGTGAGAGTACGGTCAATAGTGGCTCTAATATAACAGTGAGAGTCCAGTTCATAGTGGATCTAACATAATCGTGAGAGTCCAGTCCATAGTGGATCTGACATAATAGTGAGAGTCCAGTCCATAGTGGATCTAACATAATAGCGAGAGTCCAGTCCATAGTGGATCTGACATAATAGTGAGAGTCCAGTCCATAGTGGATCTAACATAATAGTAAGAGTCCAGTCCACAGTGGATCTAACATAATAGTGAGAGTCCAGTCCATAGTGGATCTAACATAATAGTGAGAGTCCAGTCCATAGTGGATCTAGCATAATAGTGAGAGTGTAGTCCATAGTGGATCTAACATAATAGTAAGAGTCCAGTCCATAGTGGATCTAACATAATAGTGAGAGTCCGGTCCATAGTGGATCTAACATAATAGTGAGAGTCCAGTCCATAGTGGATCTAACATAATAGCGAGAGTCCAGTCCATAGTGGATCTGACATAATAGTGAGAGTCCAGTCCATAGTGGATCTAACATAATAGTGAGAGTCCAGTCCATAGTGGATCTAAAATAATAGTGAGAATCCAGTCCATAGTGGATCTAACATAATAGTGAGAGTCCGGTCCATAGTGGATCTAACATAATAGCGAGAGTCCAGTCCATAGTGGATCATCATAATAATAGTGAGAGTCCAGTCCATAGTGGATCTAACAAAATATTAGTGAGAGTCCAGTCCATAGAGGATCTAACATAATAGTGAGAGTCCAGTTCATAGTGGATCTGACATAATAATAGTGAGAGTCCAGTCCATAGTGGATCTAACATAATAGTGAGAGTATTGGATGTGATCCGCCCGAAGTTCCTTAAGGCTCTGGATGCTGTAGGACTGTCTTGGTTGACAAGACTCTGCAACATCGCGTGGAGATCAGGGGCGGTACCTCTGGATTGGCAGACCGGGGTGGTGGTTCCTCTCTTTAAGAAGGGGAACCGGAGGGGTGTGTTCCAACTATCGTGGAATCACACGCCTCAGGTCTATTCAGGTGTACTGGAGAGCAGTAGTCGAACCTTTACTAGTAAAACTATCAAGGTTTGTATATATTGAAAAATATGATTGCTTGAGTGGCCGGAAAGGGCATCTTAAAACGGTAGCGTCATTAAAAGTGTTATTGAAATTTAAAACAATATCACTAACCATCTGGAATTTTACCGTGGTTTTCTCATCAAACCAAGAATCGTTACATCCCTACTCCAAACACAAGGTGGCCGAGAGCAGACATTAAAATCGATGTGATCTATAGGTTGGAATTCAAACTATTTTCCTTTTTCTTTTCAATGCATCGTGTTTGTTTACCGGCTACATTCTGCCATTACTCTTTTTAAAAGGATAGGCAATTTTAGCTCCAGTCCATAAGCGACTGGCTCGGAAGAAAGAAAGGAGAGATTAAGTCGACAAAAACGAGGCTCGGAAAGTTAGGAGAGCACAGGGGTCTGCTGTGGGCTTAAAATGGGTCTGGTGAAGTCAAATGACTAAGTGACTTTGGGGGGGAGATGTAGCCAGGGCGCTTGCAGGAGCAAAGGTCACCGCCGCCGTCCATGGTGCTGAAGACGAGCTGTGTGCTGACAGCGAGACACAGCTGGCAGGTGATTATATTTCACAGGTGGCACGTGTTAATCTAACCATCTGTTGTCTTTAACAGTGAGCGGCCAGGCGGGTGTTTTTCTTTCTTGTTGGAAAGAAAAACGAAAAAGAAACTTTATTTTCGGGTCTCCCCATGTCTAGCATTAAAAGATTACAGTTGGTACAAAATGCGGCTGCTAGACTTTTGACAAGAACAAAAAAGTTTGATCACATTACGCCTGTACTGGCTCACCTGCACTGGCTTCCTGTGCACTTAAGATGTGACTTTAAGGTTTTACTACTTACGTATAAAATACTACACGGTCTAGCTCCATCCTATCTTGCCGATTGTATTGTACCATATGTCCCGGCAAGAAATCTGCGTTCAAAGGACTCCGGCTTATTAGTGATCCCCAAAGCCCAAAAAAAGTCTGCGGGCTGTAGAGCTTTTTCATTTCGGGCTCCAGTACTCTGGAATGCCCTCCCGGTAACAGTTCGAGATGCTACCTCAGTAGAAGCATTTAAGTCTCACCTTAAAACTCATTTGTATGCTCTAGCCTTTAAATAGACTCCCTTTTCAGACCAGTTGATCTGCCGTTTCTTTTCTTTTTCTTCTATGTCCCACTCTCCTTTGTGGAGGGAGTCCGGTCCGATCCGGTGGCCATGTACTGCTCGCCTGTGTATCGGCTGGGGACATCTCTGCGATGCTGATCAGCCTCCTCTTGGGATGGTTTCCTGCTGGCTCCGCTGTGAACGGGACTCTCGCTGCTGTGTTGGATCCGCTTTGGACTGGACTCTCGCGGCTGTGTTGGATCCATTATGGATTGATCTTTCACAGTATCATGTTCTCATAGTCATTATTGTCACCGATGTCCCACTGGGTGTGAGTTTTCCTTGCCCTTATGTGGGCCTACCGAGGATGTCGTGGTGGTTTGTGCAGCCCTTTGAGACACTAGTGATTTAGGGCTATATAAGTAAACATTTATTGATTGATGATTGATTCATGAACGATAAAACATTGAGAAACTGCAGGCTTGGCTTCTGTGAAGTTGATAATAGTGGAACGCATAAGAAGCGACTTCCACAGGGACATTTGTGTGGTGCCCCCTATGGGTTGTGGTGGAAATGCTTTGAAAAACCATTAAGCAAATGGTCAATGTACTTTGTGTGTGTGGTCCAATCCAACCGTGTTCGCTTGACATCTCTGTTCCATAGTAAAGCTTGACTGTCATCTTTCGGGAATGTAAACAATGAAACACTGGCTGTGTTTGTGTTGCTAAATACACCGCTTACCACCTACAGCTTTCTTCTTTGACGTCTCCATTGTTCACTGAACAAATTGCAATATATTCAGCAACACAGATGTCCAAAATACTGTGGAATTTCGTGAAAGCAGACGAGCTAGTAGTTGGGAACGATGCTGGAACAAAATGTCCTGGACAATCCGTGACGTCACACGCACGCGTCATCATACCGAGACGTTTCAGCCGGATATTTCGGTACAAAATTTAAAATTGGCATGTGTTGCAATGTCAATATTTCATCATTGATATAAAAAACAGACTGCGTGGTCCGTAGTAGTGGGTTTCAGTAGGTTTTTAAGTGCACAGAAAGCCAGTGCAGGTAAGCCAGTAACGGCGTAATATGATGATTCTCCGCATGATTCCTTGCTTCTTGTCTTGTTTAATAAACGTCATCAGTGTTTAAACCTGACACCGCGTAATTTGATCAAACTTTCGATTTCCTTCTCCTTCTTAACCTAAACTCCTCCACCTGGGACAGAGTCTGGTTCTCTACCTTGTTTGAAGCCGTTGCAAGAGTGGAAGAACAACAAAGGCGTCCATGCAGCGTGTGCACGGCGTGCATGAGAGATGATCCGTGCTTCATAACGACGTGAGTGATGTTCGCACTGCGAGAAGCTGCGGCGTTACGGGGGAATCCATCAGGGTACCAATGAGGGGGGGGCCTTGATGTACGAGCGCCTCCACGACGGCGGCCTGAAACCCTTCACTCTCGTTAGGGGAGATTTATGCTGATGGAGAACGGTGACGAGCGCAAAACGGCCAAGACCTGCTCGTTAAATACGAGGCGGCAGCGGCGGCGGCGGCTTCGGCATCGAACCGGCGGGAAGAGCGAGCGTCGGGGTAAAAAGACACGAGTCAGAACCTCCACCAGAGGAGGAAGTGCTGAGCTGTGACCCGGCAGCAGAGAGCTGATTGGCTCATTCGGGGAATTAAAAAAAAAAAAAAAAAAAAGGCAACATCAAAGCGGTCATGTGACTTTTGTTCCTGGCGTTTGGGATCCCTAACAAGCGGAAGCCGTGTGAGGGATCAGGGCTCCTCTTTTCTTCTCTGATGATAAAAAAAAAAATAAAAAAAGCTTTTAGCCTTTCATTGTTTCCTCCGACCGCTCTCTTATGAATGCGTTTGCGTTCAAAGATGAGAGGCCGCCTTGAAGCGCCGCCATAAAAAACAAAAAAGGCCACTTTTTGCAGCAGCATGTCATTACTGGACCCGACAAAAACAGAAAAAAACACAATTAACCTTTTATTATTTCCTCTTTTAATCTTTGCCACGGCAATAACTTTATGCCACGTAAGCGGTCCTCTCCAAGGTTTCTCTTAGTCACTGTCACCGACGTCCCATTGGGTCCGAGTTTTTCCTTGCCTATGTGGGCTCTACCGAGGATGTCGTTGTGGTTTGTGCAGCCCTTTGAGACACTCGTGACTTGTGATTCCCTTTGGGGTCGCGGGGGGGGCGGGCAGAAGGCGGCGTACACCCTGGACAAGTCGCCACCTCATCGCAGACCTGTGATTTAGGGCTATATAAATAAACATTGATTGTTTGATTGACATGTGCATTTTTGGAACTGATATTAAGTGTGTTTGGGACAAAAAATGTCCAAAACACATTAAATACCCAAGAAAAAGGACAACATTTAATTATTACATACACCCATTTTCTTCCGCTTATGCCAGGTCGGGTCGCGGGGGCAGCAGCCTAAGCAGAGAAGCCCAGACTTCCCTCTCCCCCAGCCATTTTGTACAGCTCCTCCCGGGGGATCCGGAGGCATTAATTACACTTTTAATCAAGTAAATGGGTTTATTTGATTAATTGTAAAACACAATTAAATCATGAACCTTATTTTCCGAACCTTAACAAAGCTTACTTAAGTTGTATTAAAACATTTTGATGGATTTTTCAATGGAACATATCCAATTTTGGTGATGTTTACTTGAGTCATATTGCAGTCCACACATATCTTTTATGTGTGACTGCCATCATATTGCAGTCTACATGTATCTTTTATGTGTGACTGCCATCATATTGCAGTCTACACGTATCTTACATGTGACTGCCATCATATTGCAGTCCACAAATATATCTTATGTGTGACTGCCATCATATTTCAGTCCACACCTATCTCTTATGTGTGACTGCCATCACATTGCAGTCTACATGTATCGTTTATGTATGACTGCCATCATATTGCAGTCTACACGTATCTTATGGGTGACTGCCATCATATTGTAGTCTATGTGTCTCCTATGTGTGACTGCCATCATATTGCAGTCTACACGTATCTCTTATGTGTGACTGCCATCATATTGCAGTCTACACGTATCTCTTATGTGTGACTGCCATCATATTGCAGTCCACAAATATATCTTATGTGTGACTGCCATCATATTTCAGTCCACACCTATCTCTTATGTGTGACTGCCATCACATTGCAGTCTACACGTATCTCTTATGTGTGACTGCCATCATATTGCAGTCTACACGTATCTCTTATGTGTGACTGCCATCATATTGCAGTCTACACGTATCTCTTATGTGTGACTGCCATCATATTGCAGTCCACAAATATATCTTATGTGTGACTGCCATCATATTTCAGTCCACACCTATCTCTTATGTGTGACTGCCATCATATTTCAGTCCACACCTATCTCTTATGTATGACCGCCATCATATTGCAGTCTACACGTATCTTATGGGTGACTGCCATCATATTGTAGTCTATGTGTCTCCTATGTGTGACTGCCATCATATTGCAGTCTACACGTATCTCTTATGTGTGACTGCCATCATATTGCAGTCTACACCTATCTCTTATGTGTGACTGCCATCATATTGCAGTCTACATGTACCGTTTATGTATGACTGCCATCATATTGCAGTCTACACGTACCTTATGTGTGACTGCCATCATATTGCAGTCTACATGTACCGTTTATGTATGACTGCCATCATATTGCAGTCTACACGTACCTTATGGGTGACTGCCATCATATTGCAGTCTATGTGTATCCTATGTGTGACTGCCATCATATTGCAGTCTACACGTATCTCTTATGTGTGACTGCCATCATATTGCAGTCCACACCTATCTCTTATGTGTGACTGCCATCATATTGCAGTCTACACGTATCTCTTATGTGTGACTGCCATCATATTGCAGTCCACACCCATCTCTTATGTGTGACTGCCGTCATATTGCAGGCTACATGTATCTTTTATGTGTGACTGCCATCATATTGCAGTCTACACGTATCTTATGGGTGACTGCCATCATATTGCAGTCTATGTGTCTCCTATGTGTGACTGCTATCATATTGCAGTCCATACGTACCTCTTATTTTTGACTGCCATCATATTGCAGTCTACACCTATCTCTTATGTGTGACAGCCATCATTCTGCAGTCTACACACGTCCCTTATGTGTTACTGCCATCATATTGCAGTCTATACGTATCTCTTATTTTTGACTGCCATCATATTGCAGTCTACACGTACCTTATGGGTGACTGCCATCATATTGCAGTCTATGTGTATCCTATGTGTGACTGCCATCATATTGCAGTCCACACCTATCTCTTATGTGTGACTGCCATCATATTGCAGTCTACACGTATCTCTTATGTGTGACTGCCATCATATTGCAATCTACATATATCTCTTATTTTTGACTGCCATCCTATTGCAGTCTACACCTATCTCTTATGTGTGACTGCCATCATATTGCAGTCTACATGTATCTTTTATGTGTGACTGCCATCATATTGCAGTCTACACATATCTTATGGGTGACTGCCATCATATTGCAGTCTATGTGTCTCCTATGTGTGACTGCCATCATATTGCAGTCTATACGTATCTCTTATTTTTGACTGCCATCATATTGCAGTCTACACCTATCTCTTATGTGTGACAGCCATCATTCTGCAGTCTACACAGGTCTCTTATGTGTGACTGCCATCATATTGCAATCTACATGTATCTCTTATTTTTGACTGCCATCATATTGCAGTCTACACCTATCTCTTATGTGTGACTGCCATCATATTGCAGTCTACATGTACAGTTTATGTATGACTGCCATTATATTGCAGTCTACACGTATCTTATGGGTGACTGCCATCATATTGCAGTCTATGTGTCCCTTATGTGTGACTGCCATCATAATGCAGTCTACACGTATCTCTTATGTGTGACTGCCATCATATTGCAGTCCACACCTATCTCTTATGTGTGACTGCCATCATTTTGCAGTCTACACCTATCTCTTATGTGTGACAGCCATCATTCTGCAGTCTACACAGGTCTCTTATGTGTGACTGCCATCATATTGCAGTCTACATGTATCTTTTATGTGTGACTGCCATCATATTGCAGTCTACACATATCTTATGGGTGACTGCCATCATATTGCAGTCTATGTGTCTCCTATGTGTGACTGCCATCATATTGCAGTCTATACGTATCTCTTATTTTTGACTGCCATCATATTGCAGTCTACACCTATCTCTTATGTGTGACAGCCATCATTCTGCAGTCTACACAGGTCTCTTATGTGTGACTGCCATCATATTGCAATCTACATGTATCTCTTATTTTTGACTGCCATCATATTGCAGTCTACACCTATCTCTTATGGGTGACTGCCATCATATTGCAGTCTATGTGTCTCCTATGTGTGACTGCCATCATATTGCAGTCTACACGTATCTCTTATGTGTGACTGCCATCATATTGCAGTCCACACCTATCTCTTATGTGTGACTGCCATCATATTGCAATCTACATGTATCTCTTATTTTTGACTGCCATCATATTGCAGTCCACAAATATCTCTTATGTGTGACTGCCATCATATTGCAATCTACATGTATCTTATGGGTGACTGCCATCATATTGCAGTCTACACGTATCTCTTATGTGTGACTGCCATCATATTGCAGTCTACACCTATCTCTTATGTGTGACTGCCATCATATTGCAGTCTACATGTACCGTTTATGTATGACTGCCATCATATTGCAGTCTACACGTACCTTATGGGTGACTGCCATCATATTGCAGTCTACACGTATCTTATGGGTGACTGCCATCATATTGCAGTCTACACGTATCTCTTATGTGTGACTGCCATCATATTGCAGTCTACACCTATCTCTTATGTGTGACTGCCATCATATTGCAGTCTACATGTACCGTTTATGTATGACTGCCATCATATTGCAGTCTACACGTACCTTATGGGTGACTGCCATCATATTGCAGTCTATGTGAATCCTATGTGTGACTGCCATCATATTGCAGTCTACACGTATCTCTTATGTGTGACTGCCATCATATTGCAGTCCACACCTATCTCTTATGTGTGACTGCCATCATATTGCAATCTACATGTATCTCTTATTTTTGACTCCCATCATATTGCAGTCCACACCTATCTCTTATGTGTGACTGCCATCATATTGCAGTCTACATGTATCGTTTGTGTATGACTGCCATCATATTGCAGTCTACACGTATCTTATGGGTGACTGCCATCATATTCCAGTCTATGTGTCTCCTATGTGTGACTGCCATCATATTGCAGTCTACACGTATCTCTTATGTGTGACTGCCATCATATTGCAGTCCACACATATCTCTTATGTGTGACTGCCATCATAATGCAATCTACATGTATCTCTTATTTTTGACTGCCATCATATTGCAGTCCACACCTATCTCTTATGTGTGACTGCCATCATATTGCAGTCTACATGTATCGTTTGTGTATGACTGCCATCATATTGCAGTCTACACGTATCTTATGGGTGACTGCCATCATATTGCAGTCTACACGTATCTCTTATGTGTGACTGCCATCATATTGCAGTCTACACCTATCTCTTATGTGTGACTGCCATCATATTGCAGTCTACATGTACCGTTTATGTATGACTGCCATCATATTGCAGTCCACACGTACCTTATGGGTGACTGCCATCATATTGCAGTCTATGTGTCTCCTATGTGTGACTGCCATCATATTGCAGTCTACACGTATATCTTATGTGTGACTGCCATCATATTGCAGTCCACACCTATCTCTTATGTGTGACTGCCATCATATTGCAATCTACATGTATCTCTTATTTTTGACTCCCATCATATTGCAGTCCACACCTATCTCTTATGTGTGACTGCCATCATATTGCAGTCTACATGTATCGTTTGTGTATGACTGCCATCATATTGCAGTCTACACGTATCTTATGGGTGACTGCCATCATATTCCAGTCTATGTGTCTCCTATGTGTGACTGCCATCATATTGCAGTCTACACGTATCTCTTATGTGTGACTGCCATCATATTGCAGTCCACACATATCTCTTATGTGTGACTGCCATCATAATGCAATCTACATGTATCTCTTATTTTTGACTGCCATCATATTGCAGTCCACACCTATCTCTTATGTGTGACTGCCATCATATTGCAGTCTACATGTATCGTTTGTGTATGACTGCCATCATATTGCAGTCTACACGTATCTTATGGGTGACTGCCATCATATTGCAGTCTACACGTATCTCTTATGTGTGACTGCCATCATATTGCAGTCTACACCTATCTCTTATGTGTGACTGCCATCATATTGCAGTCTACATGTACCGTTTATGTATGACTGCCATCATATTGCAGTCCACACGTACCTTATGGGTGACTGCCATCATATTGCAGTCTATGTGTCTCCTATGTGTGACTGCCATCATATTGCAGTCTACACGTATATCTTATGTGTGACTGCCATCATATTGCAGTCCACACCTATCTCTTATGTGTGACTGCCATCATATTGCAGTCTACACCTATCTCTTATGTGTGACAGCCATCATTCTGCAGTCTACACACGTCTCTTATGTGTGACTGCCATCATATTGCAGTCCACACATATCTCTTATGTGTGACTGCCATCATAATGCAATCTACATGTATCTCTTATTTTTGACTGCCATCATATTGCAGTCCACACCTATCTCTTATGTGTGACTGCCATCATATTGCAGTCTACACCTATCTCTTATGTGTGACAGCCATCATTCTGCAGTCTACACACGTCTCTTATGTGTGACTGCCGTCATATTGCAGGCTACACATATCTTATGGGTGACTGCCATCATATTGCAGTCTATGTGTCTCCTATGTGTGACTGCCATCATATTGCAGTCTATACGTATCTCTTATTTTTGACTGCCATCATATTGCAGTATACACCTATCTCTTATGTGTGACAGCCATCATTCTGCAGTCTACACACGTCTCTTATGTGTTACTGCCATCATATTGCAGTCTATACGTATCTCTTATTTTTGACTGCCATCATATTGCAGTCTATACCTATCTCTTATGTGTGACAGCCATCTACACACATATCTTAATTTTGACAAAATAATAGGTGTATAAATGACACAATACGTTACTGCATATGTCAGCAGACTAAATTGGGAGCCTTTGTTTGTTTACTGGCCCTGTGATGAGGGGGTGACTGGTCCAGGGTGTAAAGCGCTTTGAGTCACTAGAGAAAAGCACTATATATATATATATAATCCACTTTGCTTCATTATTACTATTATTTATGGCTTTTTTCTTGCAGAATAAGCGCATGAAAAGGAGCAGCATGGCCGTGAGCTGGTCTGTACGTGTCCAACTTAAGTGTTTCCCAGCGACTACATTATGCAAGCAGAAAGCCCCCACAAACATGCAGCCCACCCACTCAGGTGTTTTGCCTGATTTGGAGCGATTATACCTGAGGACAGCGTGGGAGAAAAATGTTTCGTTGCTTGATTGACATGCACGCCTCCCTTTTTTTTTTTTTTTTTTTTTTTTTTACTTATGCATCACTGGCTTTGGTTGAAGTGTTTATGCGTCTATTCTTATTATTTTACGGCCGGCGCCGCACGCTACTACGGCTTAATGGGTTGCGTAACAGATGGTGGCGGTGGGTGATTGGTGTGATCGGAAAACGACGGCGAGGTTTGCAAATAGCTCACGTCGGGCGCCAATTAAGCCAGGTAACACGCTAAAAGCATGTTCTCGCCTCACTTCATCATTAGGTCATATTTTTGAAAACAACAATTGCTCTCTCCGCGCCTTCAAAGAGGAAGGAAGCGGCCGTTCATGTTTTCTAGGAAAGGAAAGCGTCAATCAGACATTAATAATAATTAAAGCTACAAGCAGCGATGGACGGGACCGACTTTTGCTGGTGTTTCCTGCCTTTAACCATTCAACATATCTTTACCTGCACATTACCTACCTTCTCTGTATCCTGGAGTCAAATTGGTGCCTCTTTCTTTCACCCAGTCAACATATCTTTACCCGCACATTACCTACCTTCTCTGCATTGTGTGGTCACGCTGGTGCTTCCTGCTTTTAAGCGGCCATCTTGAGACGGCAGCAGCGCAGCAGCATCAGCGCAACTGTTCTTTGAAGGCTCGTAAAATCAATACCGTACCCATTATTAAAAGTATTTTCTCAACTTTTAATAAGAAGGGTTCAATCTCTCTCCTGTGCGAGTTTGAAGCCGACACAATAAACGCGCTCAGAGGAGATAATGTTTGAAAAAAGGTGATGGGATTTTACAAAACCTTTGTTTCGAAGGAGTAATTGCCAACTTTCTGTTGATTTTTGCTGAAGGATGTAAATAAATGAAATGTGGGTCTAAGTGAGACCTACATAGAGGTTTTTGTTTCATGTCTCTACAAAATTCCTACCGGAAGATACAAGAAGTTTTGTCCTTGCTTTCTTCCTAGGAGCAGTTTTGTCTGTGTTTTATTCCTTGGAAGCGCTAGATCGCAATTTTGAGTTGTTTTTTTTTATTAGATGGCAACTTTCACCAGTCCTGATGTGTGTGTCCAGTTTGGTGAGTTTTGAAGCATTTTAAGGGGGTCAAATTACAGCTCAAAGAGGCAAAAACGACATTTTTTAGGAAACTTTTGATTTGAAGGGGTAATTGCCAACTTTCTGTTGATTTTTGCTGAAGGATGTAAATGAATGAAATGTAGGTCTTAGTGCTACCTACAAAGAGGTTTTGTTTCATGTCTCTTTGACATTCCTATCGGAAGTTACAAGCAGTTTTGTCTGTGCTTTCTTCCTAGGAGCAGATTTGTCTGTGTTTTATTCCTAGGGGGCGCTAAAGCGCAATGTTGACTTTTGGGGTTTGTTTGTTTTTATTATATCGCAATTTTTGCCAGTCCTGATGTGTGTGTTGAATTTGGTGAGTTTTGAAGCATTTTAAGGGGGTCAAATTACAGCTCAAAGAGGCAAAAATTACATTTTTTAGGAAACTTTTGTTTTGAAGGGGTAATTGCCAACTTTCTGTTGATTTTTGCTTAAGGATGTAAATAAATGACATGTAGGTCTAAGTGAGACCTACATAGAGGTTTTTGTTTAATTTTGTTGCATCTTCAAATTATTACTAACTTTATTATACAAAGTTTTATCATATTAAAAGACGGAAAGTTATCAAAACTTGTGAAAATGGATTGGAAAATGTTGCTACTACTTTTTTGAGTTACATCAATGTACCCTTTTTAAATTATATTTCATTTAGGTGGGAGATACTTAAATGTGATGTATTCTTTCATGTTGGTCCAACTTAATTTGTAATTTTTTTGTTTTAAATGTTAATTTAGTTGCATCTTCAACTCATCACCAACGTAATCATACAAAGTTTCACCAACCAATGAAATGTATTTTATTAGGTCTGTTGCGATTAATTTGATGCCTTTTTTCATGTTTATCAAATCTAATTTTGTTGCATCTTCAACTTATTACTAACTTTATTATACAAAGTTTTATCATATTAAAAGACGGAAAGTTATCAAAACTTGTGAAAATGGATTGGAACATGTTGCAACTATTTTTTTTGTTGCATCAAAGTAACCTTTTTTTAACTTATGTTTAATTTAGGTGTGGTGTACATTTTGTTTAACGTAATTTAAAAAGTTTTTGAAAATGTTACTTAATTTTGTTGCATCTTCAACTCATCACTGACTTAATTATACAAAGTTTCACCAACCAATGAAATATATTTTATTAGGTCTGTTACAATTAATTTGCTGCCTTTTTTCATTTTTATCAAACCTAATTTTGTTGCATCTTCAACTTATTACTAACTTTATTATACAAAGTTTTAACAAATTAACAGACGGAAAGTTATCGAAACTTGTGGAAATGGATTGGAATTTTCTTTTGAGTTGCATATTATTTAAGTGTCATGTACTTAAATTTGATGTATTCTTTCATTTTTTACGAGCTTTATTTTTATATTTATTTTTGGAAAATGTTACTTATTTTGTTGCATCTTTAACTTATCACCAATTTAATTATACCAAGTTTTACCAACCTCTGAAATATATTTTATTAGGTCTGGCGCAGTTATTTGCTGCCTTTTCCCATGTTTATTAAATTTTATTTAATTTATCACTTAATTATACAATGTTTTAACAAATTAAAAGACAGAAAGTTATCAAAACTTGTGAAAATGGATTGGAACATGATGCAACTATTTTTTTTTTGTTGCATCAAAGTAACCTTTTTTTTTTTAACTTATATTTAATTTAGGTGAGGTGTACTTAAATGTGATGTATTCTTTCTTTTTTGTCCAACTTAATTTCGAAAATATTTAGAAAATGTTACTTATTTTGTTGCATCTTTAACTTATCACCAATTTAATTATACCAAGTTTTACCAACCTCTGAAATATATTTTATTAGGTCTGGCGCAGTTATTTGCTGCCTTTTCCCATGTTTATTAAATTTTATTTAATTTATCACTTAATTATACAATGTTTTAACAAATTAAAAGACAGAAAGTTATCAAAACTTGTGAAAATGGATTGGAACATGATGCAACTATTTTTTTTTTGTTGCATCAAAGTAACCTTTTTTTTTTTAACTTATATTTAATTTAGGTGAGGTGTACTTAAATGTGATGTATTCTTTCTTTTTTGTCCAACTTAATTTCGAAAATATTTGGAAAATGTTACTTATTTTGTTGCATCTTTAACTTATCACCAATTTAATTATACCAAGTTTTACCAACCTCTGAAATATATTTTATTAGGTCTGGCGCAGTTATTTGCTGCCTTTTCCCATGTTTATTAAATTTTATTTAATTTATCACTTAATTATACAATGTTTTAACAAATTAAAAGACAGAAAGTTATCAAAACTTGTGAAAATGGATTGGAACATGATGCAACTATTTTTTTTTGTTGCATCAAAGTAACCTTTTTTTTTTTAACTTATATTTAATTTAGGTGAGGTGTACTTAAATGTGATGTATTCTTTCTTTTTTGTCCAACTTAATTTCGAAAATATTTGGAAAATTTTACTTAATTTTGTTGCATCTTCAACTTATTACTAACTTTATTATACAAAGTTTTATCATATTAAAAGACGGAAAGTTATCAAAACTTGTGAAAATGGATTGGAACATGTTGCAACTATTTTTTTTGTTGCATCAAAGTAACCTTTTTTTAACTTATATTTAATTTAGGTGTGGTGTACATTTTGTTTAACGTAATTTAAAAAGTTTTTGAAAATGTTACTTAATTTTGTTGCATCTTCAACTCATCACTGACTTAATTATACAAAGTTTCACCAACCAATGAAATATATTTTATTAGGTCTGTTACAATTAATTTGCTGCCTTTTTTCATTTTTATCAAACCTAATTTTGTTGCATCTTCAACTTATTACTAACTTTATTATACAAAGTTTTAACAAATTAACAGACGGAAAGTTATCGAAACTTGTGGAAATGGATTGGAATTTTCTTTTGAGTTGCATATTATTTAAGTGTCATGTACTTAAATTTGATGTATTCTTTCATTTTTTACGAGCTTTATTTTTATATTTATTTTTGGAAAATGTTACTTATTTTGTTGCATCTTTAACTTATCACCAATTTAATTATACCAAGTTTTACCAACCTCTGAAATATATTTTATTAGGTCTGGCGCAGTTATTTGCTGCCTTTTCCCATGTTTATTAAATTTTATTTAATTTATCACTTAATTATACAATGTTTTAACAAATTAAAAGACAGAAAGTTATCAAAACTTGTGAAAATGGATTGGAACATGATGCAACTATTTTTTTTTTGTTGCATCAAAGTAACCTTTTTTTTTTTAACTTATATTTAATTTAGGTGAGGTGTACTTAAATGTGATGTATTCTTTCTTTTTTGTCCAACTTAATTTCGAAAATATTTAGAAAATGTTACTTATTTTGTTGCATCTTTAACTTATCACCAATTTAATTATACCAAGTTTTACCAACCTCTGAAATATATTTTATTAGGTCTGGCGCAGTTATTTGCTGCCTTTTCCCATGTTTATTAAATTTTATTTAATTTATCACTTAATTATACAATGTTTTAACAAATTAAAAGACAGAAAGTTATCAAAACTTGTGAAAATGGATTGGAACATGATGCAACTATTTTTTTTTGTTGCATCAAAGTAACCTTTTTTTTTTAACTTATATTTAATTTAGGTGAGGTGTACTTAAATGTGATGTATTCTTTCTTTTTTGTCCAACTTAATTTCGAAAATATTTGGAAAATTTTACTTAATTTTGTTGCATCTTCAACTCATTGCTGACTTAATTATAGAAAGTTTCACCAACCAATGAAATATATTTTATTAGGTCTGTTACAATTAATTTGCTGCCTTTTTTCATTTTTATCAAACCTAATTTTGTTGCATCTTCAACTTATTACTAACTTTATTTCACAAAGTTTTAACAAATTAATAGACGGAAAGTTATCGAAACTTGTGGAAATGGATTGGAATTTTTTTTTTTAGTTGCAAAAAAGAATTGTTTTTAAAGTTATATTTTATTTAAGTGCTGTGTACTTAAATTTGATGTATTATTTCATTTTTGACCAGCTTTATTTTTATATTTTTTGGGGGAAAATGTTACTTATTTTGTTCCATCTTCATCTTATCACCAACTTAATCATACCAAGTTTTACCAACCTCTGAAATATATTTTATTAGGTCTGGCGCAATTATTTGCTGCCTTTTCCCATGTTTATTAAATTTGATTCCATTTATCACTTCATTATACAATGTTTTAACAAATTAAACGACAGAAAGTTATCAAAAATTGTGAAAGTGGATTGGAACATGATGCAACTATTTTTTTTGTTGCATCAAAGTAACCTTTTTTTTAACTTATATTTAATTTAGGTGTGGTGTACTTTTTTTTTAACGTAATTTAAAAAGTTTTTGAAAATGTTACTTAATTTTGTTGCATTTTCAACTCATCACTGACTTAATTATACAAAGTTTCACCAACCAATGAAATGTATTTTTTTAGGTCCGTTGCAATTAATTTGCTGCCTTTGTTCATGTTTATCGAACCTAATTTTGTTGCATCATCAACTTATTACTAACTTTATTTTACAAAGTTTTAACAAATTTATAGACGGAAAGTTTTCGAAACTTGTGGAAATGGATTGGAATTTTTTTTTTGAGTTGCAAAAAAGAATTGTTTTTTAAGTTATATTTTATTTAAGTGCTGTGTACTTAAATTTGATGTATTCTTTCATTTTTTAGAGCTTTATTTTTATATTTATTTTTGGAAAATGTTACTTATTTTGTTGCATCTTCAACGTATCACCAACTTAATTATACCAAGTTTTACCAACCTCTGAAATACATTTTATTAGGTCTGGCGCAATTAATTGCTGCTTTTTCTCATGTTTATTAAATTTTATTTAATTTATCACTTAATTATACAATGTTTTAACAAATTAAAAGACAGAAAGTTATCAAAACTTGTGAAAATGGATTGGAACATGATGCAACTATTTTTTTTGTTGCATCAAAGTAACCTTTTTTTTTTAACTTATATTTAATTTAGGTGAGGTGTACTTAAATGTGATGTATTCTTTCTTTTTTGTCCAACTTAATTTCGAAAATATTTTGAAAATGTTACTTAATTTTGTTGCATCTTCAACTCATTACTGACTTAATTATAGAAAGTTTCACCAACCAATGAAATATATTTCATTAGGTCTGTTACAATTAATTTGCTGCCTTTTTTCATTTTTATCAAACCTAATTTTGTTGCATCTTCAATTTATTATTAACTTTATTTTACAAAGTTTTATCAAATTAATAGACGGAAAGTTATCGAAACTTGTGGAAATGGATTGGAATTTTTTTTTTGAGTTGCATAAAAGAATTGTTTTTTAAGTTATATTTTATTTAAGTGCTGTGTACTTAAATTTGATGTATTCTTTCATTTTTGACCAGCTTTATTTTTATATTTTTTGGGGGAAAATGTTACTTATTTTGTTCCATCTTCAACGTATCACCAACTTAATTATACCAAGTTTTACCAACCTCTGAAATACATTTTATTAGGTCTGGCGCAATTATTTGCTGCCTTTTCCCATGTTTATTAAATTTGATTCCATTTATCACTTCATTATACAATGTTTTAACAAATTAAAAGACAGAAATTTATCAAAACTTGTGAAAATGGATTGGAACATGATGCAACTATTTTTTTTTTTTTTGTTGCATCAAAGTAACCTTTTTTTTAACTTATATTTAATTTAGGTGTGGTGTACATTTTGTTTAACGTAATTTAAAAAGTTTTTGAAAATGTTACTTAATTTTGTTGCATTTTCAACTCATCACTGACTTAATTATACAAAGTTTCACCAACCAATGAAATATATTTTTTTAGGTCTGTTGCAATTAATTTGCTGCCTTTGTTCATGTTTATCGAACCTAATTTTGTTGCATCTTCAACTTATTACTAACTTTATTTTACAAAGTTTTAACAAATTAATAGGCGGAAATTAATCAAAACTTGTGGGAATGGATTGGAAATGTTTTTTGGAGTTGCATAAAAGAAACGTTTTTTAACTTATATTTTTTTTAAGTGCCGTGTACTTAAATTTGATGTATTCTTTCATTTTTGACCAGCTTTACTTTTTTTTTTTTTTTTTTAAATGTTACTTATTTTGTTGCATCTTCATCTTATCACCAATTTAATTATACCAAGTTTTACCAACCTCTGAAATACGCTTTATTAGGTCCGGCGCAATTATTTGCTGCCTTTTCTCATGTTTATTCAATTTAATTTAATTTATCACTTCATTATACAATGTTTAAACAAATTAAAAGACAGAAAGTTATCGAAACTTGTGAAAATGGATTGGAAAATACTGCAAAATTTGTTTTGTTTTTTAATTTGCATCAAATAAATTTGTTTTAAAGTGTATGTGGACATATTTTGACAACACTAAAAAGTAATCAAGCTATTAATGACAATTAAACCGTATTATATTGCAAAGTTGCTATTTTGTGCTGAACCCAGTAAATTATGCCACTTCCTTTGCAGCTAGATATGACTCATAATCTACCTTGTTTTTTTTTTCAAACTTAAAAACTCCAAACAAACCTCTCTGCACCCCGCATAGACGACGAGACGCGTTCGAGCGAGGAAAAAGGAAGCATTAGTATGCATTGTGACTCAAATTGAGCCTCCTCCTTTGCTGCACATCTCGAGCACGTGGCGAGATCAGAACGCTTCACAAATAGCGAGTGTAGGTGGTTGTGCATGAATTTATTGCTGGTAGGGAGGAAAAAAAAATGGAATGGGTACAAAGCTCGGACCTGCAAACCATTCAACGCTGAGCTGCGTAAAGTTGTTCACATTTTATCTTGGACGAGCAGACTCGGGAGCAGAGATGATGTTTAATGAGCATTTTAGAAGACCGACGCCAAGATAGTAGAAGCAGTTAATTCCTGGTGTGAGTGAGTCATACTGCAATTAAATGAACCTTAATTATCTGCACTTTGTTCAAAATGTCGGAAAAACCCAAGTAGTGAAGTGAATTATATTTATATAGCGCTTTTCTCTAGTGACTCAAAACGCTTTACATAGTGAAACCCAATATCTAAGTTACATTTAAACCAGTGTGGGTGGCACTGGGAGCAGGTGGGTAAAGTGTCTTGCCCAAGGACACAACGGCAGTGACTAGGATGGCGGAAGCGGGAATCGAACCTGCAACCCTCAAGTTGCTGGCACGGCCGCTCTACCAACCGAGCTATGCCGCCCCGTAAGTATGTTTTTCATTAGAAGTGTAGCTTCCTCATGATGTAGAGCCAAATTTGGCCCGCCATGTATTTTCATTTGGCCCTTGAGGCAATTTCCACTTAACATTAGAGCTGGCCCGCTTGTACACCGCATTCACCGCTAATACTCATACTTGCCAACCCTCCCAATTTTCCCGGGGGACTCCCAAATTTCAGTGCCGCTCCCAAAAATCTCACGGGGCAACAATTCTCCCAAATTTCTCCCGATTTCTACCCGGACAACAATATTACCTTTAGCGTCTTCTACAACCTGTCGCCATGTCCGGTTTTCTTCCTTACAAACAGCGTGCAGGCCCATTCACATAATATATGTGGCTTTTACACACACACACACAAATGAATGCAAGGCATACTTATTCAAAAGCCATACAGGTCACACTGAGGGTGGCCGTATAAACAACTTTAACACTGTTACAAATATGCGCCACACTGTGAACCCACACCAGCCAAGAATGACAAACACATTTTCGGGAGAAGATCCGCACCGGACTTGGAGAAGGCATTCGACCGTGTCCCTCGGGAAGTCCTGTGGGGAGTGCTCAGAGAGTATGGGGGTATCGGACTGTCTTATTGTGGCGGTCCGCTTCCTGTACGATCAGTGCCAGAGCTTGGTCCGCATTGCCGGCAGTAAATCGAACACATTTCCAGTGAGGGTTGGACTCCGCCAAAGTTCATAACTTTTATGGACAGAATTTCTAGACGCAGTCAAGGCGTTGAGGGGTTCCGGTTTGGTGACCGCAGGATTAGGTCTCTGCTTTTTGCAGATGATGTGGTCCTGATGGCTTCATCCGACCGGGATCTTCAGCTCTCACTGGATCGGTTCGCAGCCGAGTGTGAAGCGACCGGAATGAGAATCAGCACCTCCGAGTCCGAGTCCATGGTTCTCGCCCGGAAAAGGGTGGAATGCCATCTCCGGGTTGGGGAGGAGACGCTGCCCCAAGTGGAGGAGTTCAAGTACCTAGGAGTCTTGTTCACGAGTGGGGGAAGAGTGGATCGTGAGATCGACAGGCGGATCGGTGCGGCGTCTTCAGTAATGCGGACGTTGTACCGATCCGTTGTGGTGAAGAAGGAGCTGAGCCGGAAGGCAAAGCTCTCAATTTACCGGTCGATCTACGTTCCCATCCTCACCTATGGTCATGAGCTTTGGGTCATGACCGAAAGGATAAGATCACGGGTACAAGCGGCCGAAATGAGTTTGGGGCTTTCCTTAGAGATAGGGTGAGAAGCTCTGCCATCCGGGAGGAACTCAAAGTAAAGCTGCTGCTCCTCCACATCGAGAGGAGCCAGATGAAGTGGTTCGGGCATCTGGTCAGGATGCCACCCGAACGCCTCCCTAGGGAGGTGTTTAGGGCACGTCCAATCGGTAGGAGGCCACGGGGAAGACCCAGGACACGTTGGGAAGACTATGTCTCCCGGCTGGCCTGGGAACGCTTAGGGATCCCCCGGGAAGAGCTAGACGAAGTGGCTGGGGAGAGGGAAGTCTGGGTTTCCCTGCTTAGGCTGTTGCCCCCGCGACCCGACCTCGGATAAGCGGAAGAAGATACCCAGAACCCCTTTCAGCACTAACTCTTCCGGGACGCTACAATATACACCGCTTGCTACCAACAACCGTGTGTCGCAAACTGAGCAGTAAAAAGGCCTGAATGGTTGATTTATTCATTGTTACTTTATTTTTAAATGTATTCGCCTTTGGAAAAAGTTAATGTTGATATTTACCTCAGGAGGCTGCAAATAGAAAGGAGGCATTTAATTTTTTTATATACTATTGATTTTTTTCGTTTGTTTTTTTAAAGTTGATTTTGCACTATTAAGTTATATAAGCGTTGCTTTTTCCATATTCAGTGTTAAAGCAAATCAGTGTAGCAAACTGAGCAATAATTAACATTTTATTCATGCACTTTCTCTTGCTGCTTCAAGGCTTCATTCATTATTATTTTATTTTCAAATTGATTATTAGGCGTAGGGGCGTGGCGATTGGCTCATGTGTTACCTAGGAGGTGTTTCCGTCTGTGGCGGCATGTTGAAATGATTTCACTGCGCTTGTTGAGGGATGACAGGTCTGGATGATATATAATAAACAGTTTCTCTTTTAACCATCTTTTATTACCGCTGTTGTAAGTTGTGCTGGATGCAAGAATTTGCCATGTTATTGAATATTCAACATTATTGTCTTTGAGGTTCCAAATGTGCTTGCTGAGTTCTGTAGAAATCCGCAACATCCCGCCACAGACGGAAACACCTGCTAGGTAACACATGAGACAATCACCACGCCCCTACGTCTGCCTGTACCCACCCACTCTGTGCCTTATATAAACCATTGTATGTGAATGCTTCCATCAAAATCTCCTGATGATTGAGGGAACCCCTCATGAAACAGTTCTGTAGAGATGAAGTCATCTTGTGATTTTTCCCCACACATACATATTGCGCTCTACCACGGTATCGAGCATTATTCTCTGGATAATCAATCAAGACATATATATATATATATATGTATATATATATATATATATATATATATATATTCCATATGAGTTGGGAAATTGTGTTAGATGTAAATATAAACGGAATACAATGATTTGCAAATCCTTTTCAACCCATATTTAGTTGAATGCACTACAAAGACAACATATTTGATGTTCAAACTCATAAACTTTATTTATTTTTTTTGCAAATAATAATTAACTTAGAATTTCATGGCTGCAACACGTGCCAAAGTAGTTGGGAAAGGGCATGTTCACCACTGTGTTACATCAGCTTTTCTTTTAACAACACTCAATAAACGTTTGGGAACTGAGGAAAGTAATTGTCGAAGCTTTGAAAGTGGAATTCTTTCCCATTCTTGTTTTATGTAGAGCTTCAGTCGTTCAACAGTCCGGGGTCTCCGCCGTCGTATTTTACGCTTCATAATGCGCCACACATTTTCCATGGGAGACAGGTCTGGACTGCAGGCGAGCCAGGAAAGTACCCGCACTGTTTTACTACGAAGCCACGCTGATGTAACAGGTGGCTTGGCATTGTCTTGCTGAAATAAACAGGGGCGTCCATGATAACGTTGCTTGGATGACAACATATATTGTCATATATATATATGTATATATATATATATATATATATATGTAAATTCTGTAACAACAGTATCGCAGCATAGTAAAAGAGTGCAGGTACTATACTGGCCTGCCTGTAGTCCAGACCAGTCTGGTATTTGGTTAATTGCATCACCTGGCAACTTAGCGGGCCACGCCGACGATTCTATTTGCCTCCATTAATTTTTAAGCATGTGCGGGGAAATTGGAAGGTGGCTAATTTCACGCCCCGCCGGACTCGGCGGTTTTTTATGGCTTCCAAACAATCACACGGAACCGGGGGGAATCGTTAGTATGGTTTTATCTTCTGTTGTTTACTTAAAGTCCTGCTCTAGCGCATTGGTGGCCACAATCCCACTCAGCTCTTTACATCCTACCTGGATCAGAGATTTTTGTTTTTTTGGGGGGGGGTGGGGGGGTGGACCCCAGAAGTCAACATCAAACAGGCGGGGACATTAAGACGAAGTGCGTGCATGAAGAATGGCGTCGTGTGTTTGTGTCACTTCAAAACATGTCCCTGTCGCACTGAATCAGCCGGCTTAGTGATCCGGCCCAAGCACGACAAAGACTCATTTACACGCCTGTCTGGTTCTTCTCGGACTCTCAGTGCTGATGGGAGGAAGCGGAGTAGCACAACAACACGACCATTTTGAAAGAGCCATCTTCGGACTAAAAATACAAAAAAAACAATCTGTCCGGAGCTGCAAAAAATTGAAAGTGTTTCAATGAAGACAACACATGATGTAAGTGTCTATATTAGCCTACTATCAAAATGACTTTAAAAGTCTTATAAAAACTTTATAATGAAGACAACGCATGATGTAAGTGTTTATATTAGCTATATTAGCCTACTATCAAAATGACTTTAAAAGTCATATATAAGTGTTATAATGAAGGCCACACATGATGTAAGTGTCTATATTAGCCTACTATCAAAATGACTTTAAAAGTCTTATATAAGTGTTATAATGAAGGGAACACATGATGTAAGTGTCTATATTAGCCTACTATCAAAATGACTTTAAAAGTCTTATATAAGTGTTATAATGAAGGCAACACATGATGTAAGTGTCTTAAGTAGCCTACTATCAAAATGACTTTAAAAATCTTAGAAAAGTGTTATAATGAAGACAACACATGATGTAAGTGTCCATATTAGCTTTATTAGCCTACTATCAAAATGACTTTAAAAGTCTTGTAAAAGTGTTATAATGAAGACAACACATGATGTAAGTGTCAATAATAGCTATATTAGCCTACTATAAAAATGACTTTAAAAGTCTTGTAAAAGTGTTATAATGAAGACCACACATGATGTAAGTGTCTATATTAGCCCACTATCAAAATGACTTTAAAAGTATTATAAAAGCTTTATAATGAAGACAACACGTGATGTAAGTGTCTATATTAGCCTACTATCAAAATAACTATAAAAGTCTTAACTAAGTGTTATAATGAAGGCAACACATGATGTAAGTGTCTATATTAGCCTACTATCAAAATTACTTTAAAAGTCTTAACTAAGTGTTATATTGTAGGCAACACATGATGTAAGTGTCTATATTAGCCTACTATCAAAATAACTTTAAAAGTCTTATAAAAGCTCTATAATGAAGACAACACATGATGTAAGTGTCTATATTAGCCTACTATCAAAATGACTTTAAAAGTCTTATAAAAGCTTTATAATGAAGACAACACATGATGTAAGTGTCTATGTTAGCCTACCATCAAGATGACTTTAAAAGTCTTATAAAAGCTTTATAATGAAGACAACACGTGATGTAAGTGTTTATATTAGCATACTATCAAAATGACTTTAAAAGTCTTAAAAAAGTGTTATAATGAAGACCACACATGATGTAAGTGTCTATATTAGCATACTATCAAAATGACTTTAAAAGTCTTATAAAAGTGTTATAATGAAGACCACACATGATGTAAGTGTCTATATTAGCCTACTATCAAAATGACTTTAAAAGTCTTATAAAAGCTTTATAATGAAGGCAACACATGATGTAAGTGTCTATATTAGCCTACTATCAAAATAACTATAAAAGTCTTAACTAAGTGTTATAATGAAGGCAACACATGATGTAAGTGTCTATACAAGCCCACTATCAAAATTACTTTAAAAGTCTTAACTAAGTGTTATATTGTAGGCAACACATGATGTAAGTGTCTATATTAGCCTACTATCAAAATGACTTTAAAAGTCTTATATAAGTGTTATAATGAAGACAACACATGATGTAAGTGTCCATATTAGCCTACTATCACAATGATTTTAAAAGTCTTATAGAGAACAGAATAGAAAGTACTTTATTGATCCCCTGGGGGAAATTCAGCAATATAAGTGTTATAATGAAGAAAAAACATGATGTAAGTGTCTATATTAGCTATATTAGCCTACTATTAAAAAATACTTTAAAAGTCGTATATAAGTGTGAAAATGAAGGCCACACATGATACGTCTATATTAGCCATATTGGTCTACTATTAAAATTATTTTAAAAGTCTTATATACGTGCATAATGAAGACAACACATGATGTAAGTGTCTATATAAGCCTACTATCAAAATGACTTTAAAAGTCTTATAAAAACTTTATAATGAAGACAACGCATGATGTAAGTGTTTATATTAGCTATATTAGCCTACTATCAAAATGACTTTAAAAGTCATATATAAGTGTTATAATGAAGGCCACACATGATACGTCTATATTAGCCATATTGGTCTACTATTAAAATTACTTTAAAAGTCTTATATACGTGCATAATGAAGACAACACATGATATAAGTGTCTATATTAGCCTACTATCAAGATGACTTTAACAATCTTAGAAAAGTGTTATAATGAAGACAACACATGATGTAAGTGTCTATATTAGCCTACTATCAAAATGACTTTAAAAGTCTTATATAAGTGTTATAATGAAGGCAACACATGATGTAAGTGTCTATATTAGCCTACTATCAAAATGACTTTAAAAGTCTTATATAAGTGTTATAATGAAGACAACACATGATGTAAGTGTCTATATTAGCCTACTATCAAAATGATTTTAAAAGTCTTATAGAGAATAGAATAGAATAGAATAGAATAGAATAGAATAGAAAGTACTTTTTTGATCCCCTAGGGGAAATTCAGCAATATAAGTGTTATAATGAAGAAAAAACATGATGTAAGTGTCTATATTAGCTATATTAGCCTACTATCAAAATGACTTTAAAAGTTGTATATAAGTGTGAAAATGAAGGCCTCACATGATACGTCCATATTAGCCACATTGGTTTACTATTAAAATTATTTTAAAAGTCTTATATAAGTGTCATAATAAAGACAACACATGATGTAAGTGTCTATATTAGCTATATTAGCCTACTATCAAAATTACTTTAAAAGTCGTAAACAAGTGTGAAAATGAAGGCCACACATGATACGTCTATATTAGCCATATTGGTCTACTATTAAATTTATTTTAAAAGTCTTATATACGTGCATAATGAAGACAACACATGATGTAAGTGTTTATATTAGCTATATTAGCCTACTATTAAAAATTACTTTAAAAGTTGTATATAAGTGTGAAAATGAAGGCCACACATGATACGTCTATACTAGCCATATTGTTCTACTATTAAAATGACTTTAAAAGTCTTATATATGTGCATTATGAAGACAACACATGATGTAAGTGTCTATATTAGCTATATTAGCAAATACGACCCTTCTCTACTCTGTCTGCGATGTTCTGGACACAAACAACACAGATACAAGACGATGTCCCTTTGCACGGATAAAAAAGTAGAATTTCAGCATAATTGATAATAATTATAACAACAGCCTTTAAGCATTAGAGTTGTGTGATAACTTATGCATAATTATTCTAACAGGGGGCCGTTCTGTTGTCATTGCTGGGCCGGATTTGGCCTCCGGTCCGCCGGTTGAATAACCCTGGCGTAGCGGCACATCAGTTTGTTGTAGCATTCTCCAATTTATATCATTTCTTGTTGAGTTACACAGCAGCTAATATGAAGATGTTTACAATACGCACTTTCCATCAAAATGTATTTCCACTTTAGTTAAAGCATCATTGAGCTGGCCCCAGTTTTTTTTTTTTTTTGTCCCATGACCTTTTCAGCCCTCCACTCCATGAAAACGATTTATATTACATGGCCCAGAGCACGGCGGTATTAATTCATGCATTCTAAGCTGCGGATTTGAACTGGGCTGAACTCGCTTCAAGTCCTCTCACCTCTGCTGCTGCCGCTTGCTCAATAAGCCAGGACAGCATGCCACTGAAGCCTGGAGAGCTTGTTTTGGTTCATCTGGCTGCTGTTAGAACACCTGCTCCCTGCTGGACTGAGTCTACAGTCATGGGCACAGTATGACGGTTCTACTCTGACATGTCTGCTCTGGATTTGGCTTTGTAAAAACAATTGGACCATATATTAATTACTTAGATACAGTAAATATATATATTCTATTAAATGCATTATATATACTTACATGTATGTACTCATATATATATATATATATACATATATATATATATATATACATATATATATATATATATATATATATATATATATATATATATATATATATATATATACATATATATATATATATATATATATATATATATATATATATATATATATATATACATGGTAAATATGTGTATACATATATTGTATATATATATATATATATATATATATATATATATATATATATATGTATAAATACACACACATACATATATATATACATATATATATAGACATGGTAAATATGTGTATATATATTGTATATATATATATATATATATATATATATATATATATATATATACACATACATATATATGTATAAATACACACACACACACATATATATATATATATATATATATATATATATATATATATACACATACATATATATGTATAATTACACACACACACACATATATATATACATATATATATATATATATATATATATATATATATATATATATATATATATATTTACATACATATATATATACACACACACACATATATATATATATATATATATATATATGTATATGTATATATGTATGTGTATGTATATATATATATATATGTGTATATATATATATAATATATATATATACACATATATATATATATATATGTGTAATATATATATATATATACATGTATAAATACACACATACACATATATCTATATATACATATATATATATATACACACACACACACATTTATTTATACATTTATATGTATATATATACATATATTTATATATATATATATATATATATATATATATATATATATATATATATATACATATATATACATATATATATATACATATACATATCAATCAATCAATCAATGTTTACTTATATAGCCCTAAATCACTAGTGTCTCAAAGGGCTGCACAAACCACCACGACATCCTCGGTAGGCCCACATAAGGGCAAGGAAAACTCACACCCAGTGGGACGTCGGTGACAATAATGACTATGAGAACCTTAGAGAGGAGGAAAGCAATGGATGTCGAGCGGGTCTAACATGATACTGTGAAAGTTCAATCCACAATGGATCCAACACAGTCGCGAGAGTCCAGTCCAAAGCGGATCCAACACAGCAGCGAGAGTCCCGTTCACAGCGGAGCCAGCAGGAAACCATCCCAAGCGGAGGCGGATCAGCATCGCAGAGATGTCCCCAGCCGATACACAGGCAAGCAGTACATGGCCACCGGATCGGACCGGACCCCCTCCACAAGGGAGAGTGGGACATAGAAGAAAAAGAAAAGAAACGGCAGATCAACTGGTCTAAAAAGGGAGTCTATTTAAAGGCTAGAGTATACAAATGAGTTTTAAGGTGAGACTTAAATGCTTCTACTGAGGTGGCATCGCGAACTGTTACCGGGAGGGCATTCCAGAGTACTGGAGCCCGAACGGAAAACGCTCTATAGCCCGCAGACTTTATTTGGGCTTTGGGAATCACTAACAAGCCGGAGTCCTTTGAACGCAGATTTCTTGCCGGGACATATGGTACAATACAATCGGCAAGATAGGATGGAGCAAGACCGTGTAGTATTTTATACGTAAGTAGTAAAACCTTAAAGTCACATCTTAAGTGCACAGGAAGCCAGTGCAGGTGAGCCAGTACAGGCGTAATGTGATCAAACTTTCTTGTTCTTGTCAAAAGTCTAGCAGCCGCATTTTGTACCAACTGTAATCTTTTAATGCTAGACATGGGGAGACACGAAAATAATACGTTACAGTAATCGAGACGAGACGTAACAAACGCATGGATAATGATCTCGGCGTCTTTAGTGGACAAAATGGAGCGAATTTTAGCGGTATTACGGAGATGAAAGAAGGCCGTTTTAGTAACGCTTTTAATGTGTGGCTCAAAGGAGAGAGTTGGGTCGAAGATAATACCCAGATTCTTTACCGTGTCGCCTTGTTTAATTGTTTGGTTGTCAAATGTTAGAGTTGTATTATTAAATAGAGTTCGGTGTCTAGCAGGACCGATAATCAGCATTTCCGTTTTTTTGGCGTTGAGTTGCAAAAAGTTAGCGGACATCCATTGTTTAATTTCATTAAGACACGCCTCCAACTGACTACAATCCGACGTGTTGGTCAGCTTTAGGGGCATGTAGAGTTGGGTGTCATCAGCATAGCAGTGAAAGCTAATATACATATATATATATATATATATATATATATATAAATATATATATATATATATATATATATATCCATCTATCCATTTTCTACCGCTTATTCCCTTTTGGGGTCGCGGGGGGCGCTGGCGCCTATCTCAGCTACAATCGGGCGGAAGGCGGGGTACACCTATATATATATATATATATATATATATATATATATATATATATATATATATATATATATATATATATATATATATATATATATATATACATATATATAAAATACATATATATATGTATATATAAATACAGTATTAAACAGCATTATTCACATGTGAATAATATAAATACAGTCTATTATACATGGATCGATTCCCAGGCACCGGAAATCGGTACCGTATCAGTTCAAATCTGAAAATGTTCCCATCGCGACACAACCTGATTATTAAACACCATCCCAGCACTCTTGTCAGCCATTAATGCTGAAGAAACTACCCAAACATGGACTTCATTAACATCCGAGAGCGTCTTCATGAATGCAACGCTCGCCAAGGACCTCGTTTACTCGCTCGGCTACTTTGGGGAGGGGGAAAAAAAAACAAAAAAACAGTGATGGTACTCGGCGGTTGTGTGTGTGTCTTAAGTTTATAGGCCAATAGCTCTATTAGCCAAGCTGTCAGCGGCCATATTTCAGTGGCGCTCCCAGCGACGCCGTGAAGCGCCGATTGAATTACGACGGCGGGTTTCTGCCTACTCATTTTGATCACGGACGCCCGTATAAATCACGGCACGGGGGGTTGAGTAACGTCCGCCTTGACAGCTTGTATTTTTCCACGGCGTTTCCCCGTGAGCTCGCTGATGTTTTCACGCGGTTTTTCCCAAAAAATGTGCGGGAGCTAAACCGGGGGGGGCGTTAGGCCGGGGGTGGGGGTCCCTCAGCTCCAGAGCATTTATACAAAGCAGACACGGCCCACCTTGCTAAATGGATCTGGGAGACCACAACTCAGTCGTGACAGGTTTTGGTTCCCACGACTAATAAGTTGAAGGTAAAGGACTGAAGGCAGTGCTCGTTGATTGTGTTATTAAACCACCTCACGCCCGCGTCAGAGGATTGTTAAACAGGAAAAAAAAAAACATCCCCCCCTACACCCGGTCTACTAACTCGGACCGTTTGCCATCGATATCGATCCCTTTTTGATATTCCCCGAAGGTGAAAAAGAAAAAAAACGGTAAGTCATTGCTCACCCACACGCCAATTACGGCGGGGATGGAGAGCGCCGCCTCGTCCTAATGAAAGCAGAAGGGCTCGGGAGTTGAACATATAAATATATATATATATAAATAAAATGGTCGTGCCGAGGGAGCCGGGGGAAGGAATTAAACTGTACGGAAAACGTGAGAAAGGCTAATCTGTTTCTGCGTGGAAGCATTCCGGCCGCGGGGGTTTAGTTATCGGGCGCCAAGAAGACGGGGAGAAAAAAAATGGCCATTCTTACGAAGGATAACAACACACCGCTCGCTATACTGGACACTAATGTTACCAATATTTTGGTACCGGTATCGATCCGACACCAGCCTGTTCACCCGTGAGATGTTCCGAATGATTGGACTATGAGGTGGTTTGTTTTTCCGAGGCAAAGGAAAGTTGGTACGAGCGAGACGTGAATGTGAATACATATTTATTTCTTAACACTATAACTCAAAAATGCAAACAAAAGGCACGCACGAGGGCGGAAGTACAAAACTTGGCTATAAACAAAGACTAGCACAAAGGCATGACTATGGAAAAAAGAAACAAAACTCAATAACTGTGATATGAAGAAAACCCAAAACTTACGTGGCATGGACAGGAGGGAAACTATGGAAACTATCCATTGGATGCCTGCAACATGTTTCAAAAAAAGCTGACAAAAATGGCAAAAAAGACTTAGAAAGTTCATCAAACGCTTATTTGGTGTCAGGACTTGGACTATGAGGTGGTTTGTTTTTTCCGAGGCAAAGGAAAGTTGGCACGAGCGAGACGTGAATGTGAATACATTTTTATTTCTTAACACTATAACTCAAAAAGGCAAACAAAAGGCGCGCACGAGGGCGGAAGTACAAAACTTGGCTATAAACAAAGACTAGCACAAAGGCATGACTATGGAAAAAAGAAACAAAACTCAGAAACTGTGATATGAAGAAAACCCAAAACTTACGTGGCGTGGACAGATGGGAAACTATGGAAACTATCCATTGGATGCCTGCAACATGTTTCAAAAAAAGCTGGCAAAAAAGACTTAGAAAGTTCATCAAACGCTTATTTGGTGTCAAAACTTGGACTATGGGATGGTTTGTTTTTCCGATGCAAAGGAAAGTTGGCACGAGCGAGACGTGAATGTGAGTACATATTTATTTCTTAACACTATAACTCAAAAAGGCACACAAAAGGCGCGCACGAGGGCGGAAGTACAATACTTGGCTATAAACAAAGACTAGCACAAAGGCATGACTATGGAAAAAAGAAACAAAACTCAATAACTGTGATATAAAGAAAACCCAAAACTTACGTGGCATGGACAGATGGGAAACTATGGAAACTATCCATTGGATGCCTGCAACATGTTTCAAAAAAAGCTGACAAAAATGGCAAAAAATACTTAGAAAGTTCATCAAACGCTTATTTGGTGTCAAGACTTGGACTATGGGGTGGTTTGTTTTTACCGAGGGAAAGGAAAGTTGGCACGAGCGAGACGTGAATGTGAATACATATTTATTTCTTCACACTATAACTCAAAAAGGCAAACAAAAGGCGCGCACAAGGGCGGAAGTACAAAACTTGGCTATAAACAAAGACTAGCACAAAGGCATGACTATGGAAAAAGAAACAAAACTCAATAACTGCGATATAAAGACAACCCAAAACTTACGTGGCATGGACAGGAGGGAAACTATGGAAACTATCCATTGGATGCCTGCAACATGTTTCAAAAAAAGCTGACAAAAAAGGCAAAAAAGACTTAGAAAGTTCATCAAACGCTTATTTGGTGTCAAAACTTGGACTATGGGATGGTTTGTTTTTACCGAGGCAAAGGAAAGTTGGCACGAGCGAGACGTGAATGTGAGTACATATTTATTTCTTAACACCATAACTCAAAAAGGCAAACAAAAGGCACGCACGAGGGCGGAAGTACAAAACTTGGCTGTAAACAAAGACTAGCACAAAGGCATGACTATGGAAAAAAGAAACAAAACTCAATAACTGTGATATAAAGAAAACCCAAAACTTACGTGGCACGGACAGATGGGAAACTATGGAAACTATCCATTGGATGCCTGCAACATGTTTCAAAAAAAGCTGACAAAAATGGCAAAAAAGACTTAGAAAGTTCATCAAACGCTTATTTGGTGTCAAGACTTGGACTATGGGATGGTTTGTTTTTCAGAGGCAAAGGAAAGTTGGCACGAGCGAGACGTGAATGTGAATACATATTTATTTCTTAACACTATAACTCAAAAAGGCAAACAAAAGGCGCGCACAAGGGCGGAAGTACAAAACTTGGCTATAAACAAAGACTAGCACAAAGGCATGACTATGGAAAAAAGAAACAAAACTCAATAACTGTGATATGAAGAAAACCAAAAACTTACGTGGCATGGACAGGAGGGACACTATGGAAACTATCCATTAGATGCCTGCAACATGTTTCAAAAAAAGCTGGCAAAAAAGACTTAGAAAGTTCATCAAACGCTTATTTGGTGTCAAGACTTGGACTATGGGATGGTTTGTTTTTCCGAGGCAAAGGAAAGTTGGCATGAGCGAGACGTGAATGTGAGTACATATTTATTTCTTAACAATCTAACTAAAAAAAAAAGGCAAACAAAAGGCGCGCACAATGGCGGAGGACAAACTGGACTACGAAAACAAAACAAAAAAATAGCACTATGGCATGTCGATGGACAAAACACCAAACTCAATAGCTGTGACATAAAAACCAAAAACGTACGTGGCATGGACAGAATGAATAAACAGACGTGAATGTGAGTACATATTTATTTCTTAACACTCTAACTAAAAAATTGGCAAACAAAAGGCGCGCACAATGGCGGAGGACAAACTGGACTATGAAAACAAGAAAAATAGCACTATGGCATGACGATGGACAAAACACCAAACTGAATAGCTGTGACATAAAAACCAAAAACGTACGTGGCATGGACAGAATGAATAAACAGACATGAATTTGAGTACATATTTATTTCTTAACACTCTAACTAAAAAAAAAAGGCAAACAAAAGGCGTGCACAAGGGCGGAGGACAAAGTGGACTATGAAAACAAAAACAAAAATAGCACTATGGCATGACGATGGACAAAACACCAAACTCAATAGCTGTGACATAAAAACCAAACACGTACGTGGCATGGACAGAATGAATAAACAGACATGAATTTGAGTACATATTTATTTCTTAACACTCTAACTAAAAAAAAAAGGCAAACAAAAGGCGTGCACAAGGGCGGAGGACAAAGTGGACTATGAAAACAAAAACAAAAATAGCACTATGGCCTGACGATGGACAAAACACCAAACTCAATAGCTGTGACATAAAAACCAAAAACTTACGTGGCATGGACAGAATGAATAAACAGGCATGGCATGGAATAAAGGAAGTGTAGGTATAAAGTCACCAGGCTCACCACCTGGCAACTACAGGTTTAAATACTAGACATGATTAGTGCAAACAGGTGTGGGCCATGAGGACAGGGGCGGGGGTGACACGAGGACAAGGTGAAAACTAAGGAGTTGCTATGGTAACAAAACAAACCAGGAAGTGCGAAAATAGGAACTGATTGACCAAAAAACAGCACCGAACATGACAAAAACAAAACATGATCCCATAGACGTGACAGTTTGATGAGCATTCCTCAACTTTCTCAGTCTTTTTTGCCACTTGTGCCAGCTTTTTTTTTTAACATGACGCAGGCATCAAATGCCAAATGAGCTAACATTTTCAAAAAATAATGTTTTCCTGTACAGACATTAAAGTATCTTGTCTTTGCAGTCTATTCAATTGAATATAGGTTGAAAACAATTTAGCAAAATTATTTTATTCTCTTTTTATTTACCATTTACACAACGTGACAACTTCACTAGTTTTGGGGTTTGTATATGTTGCAATTAAAAAAAATGAGGGTAACACTTTAGTATGAAGTAACCAAGACTTAATTTAGAGTTATTTTAACATTTGGGGCACATGATAACAATAACAAAGTTTCTCAGTTCGGACATTTTAAGTATATTGTCCTTGCAGTCTATTCAACTGAATATAATTTGAAAAGGATTTGGCAAAGTCATTGTATTCCCTTTTTATTTACCATTTACACAACGTGCCAACTTCACTGGTTTTGAGTTTTGTACTTTATGAGTGTGGAGGGGAACGGGGTGTACCAGGACCGGCCTCGAAGACAGCGACAGGTGAGTGGATGGCCCAGGTGGAACCCACCTGTTCCCAAATAGCATGTTCACCTGTGGGATGTTCCACATAAGTGTTTTATAAGCATTGTTCTACTTTGACAGTCTTTTTTGCCACTTGTGCCAGCTTTTTTGAAACATGTCGCAGGCATCAAATTCCAAATGAGCTAATATTTGCAAAAAAATACCAAAAATGGAATGTTAAGTATCTTGTCTTTGCAGTCTATTCAGTTGACTCTAAGTTGAAAAGGATATGCAAATCGTTGTATTCTGTTTTTATCTACCATTTACACAATGTACCAACTTCACCGGTTTTGAGTTTTGTACTTTATGAGTGTGGAGGAGGTCTAACCTACGAGCCTGCCACGGAACGGGGTTTACCTGGACCGGGCTTGAAGAGTGGATGGCCCAGGTGGAACCCACCTGTTCCCAATTAGCCTGTTCACCTGTGGGATGTTCCAAATAAGTGTTTTATAAGCATTTTTCTACTTTGTCAGTCTTTTTTGACACTTGTGCCAGCTTTTTTTGAAACATGTCGCAGTTATCAAATTTCAAAATAGCTAATATTTGCAAAAATAACAAAGTTGGAACGTCAAGTGTCTTGTCTTTGCAGTCTATTCAATTGAATATAAGTTGAAAAGGATTTGCCAATCATTGTATTCTGTTTTTATTTACCATTTACACAACGTGCCAACTTCACCGTTTTTTATTTTTGTACTTTATGAGTGTGGAGTGGGGCTAAACTGCGGGCCTTCCCCGGAACGGGGTGCACCAGGACTGACCTCGGAGAGCGGATGGCCCAGGTGGCACCCACCTGTTCCCAAATAGCCTGTTCACCTGTGGGATGTTCCAAATAAGTGTTTTATAAGCATTTTTCTACTTTGTCAGTCTTTTTTGACACTTGTGCCAGCTTTTTTGGAAACATATCACAGGCATCAAATTCCAAATGAGCTAATATTTGCAAAAAAATACCAAAAATGGAATGTTAAGTATCTTGTCTTTGCAGTCTATTCAGTTGACTATAAGTTGAAAAGGATTTGAAAATCATTGTATTCTGTTTTTAATTACCATTTACACAATGTGCCAACTTCACCGGTTTTTATTTTTGTACTTTATGAGTGTGGAGTGGGGCTAAACTGCGGGCCTTCCCCGGAACGGGGTGCACCAGGACTGACCTCGGTGATCGGATGGCCCAGGTGGCACCCACCTGTTCCCAAATTGCCTGTTCACCTGTGGGATGTTCCAAATAAGTGTTTTATAAGCATTTTTCTACTTTGTCAGTCTTTTTTTCCACTTGTGCCAGCTTTTTTTGAAACATGTCGCAGGCATCAAGTTCCGAATGAGCTATTATTTGCCAAAAACAACAAAGTGGAACGTTAAGTATTTTTCTTTGCAGTCTATTCGATTAAATATAAGTTGAAAAGGATTTGCCAATCATTGTATTCTGTTTTTATTTACCATTTACACAACGTGCCAACTTCACCGGTTTTGAGTTTTTGGACTTTATGAGTGTGGAGGGGGGCTAACCTGCAAGCCTGTCACGGAACGGGGTGTACCAGGACCGCCCTCGAAGAGTGGATGGCCCAGGTGGCACCCACCTGTTCCCAAATAGCCTGTTCACCTGTGGGATGTTCCAAATAAGTGTTTGATGAGCATTTTTCTCCTTTCCCAGTGATGTTTGCCACTTGTGCCAGCTTTTCTGAAAGATGTCGCAGGCATCAAGTTCCAAATGAGATTATATTTGCCAAAAATAAAAAAGTTGGAACGTTAAGTATCTTTTCTTTGCAGTCTATTCAATTGAATATAAGTTGAAAAGGATTAGCAAATCATTGTATTCTGTTTTTATTTACCATTTACACAACGTGCCAACTTCCCCGGTTTTGACTTTTGTACTATATGAGTGTGGAGGGGGTCTAACCTGCAGTGCTGCCATGGAACGGGGAGTACCAGGACCGGCCTCGAAGACAGCGAGAGGTGAGTGGATGGCCCAGGTGGCACCCACCTGTTCCCAATTAGCCTGTTCACCTGTGGGATGTTCCGAATAAGTGTTTTATAAGCATTTTTCTACTTTAGGGTTTGTATACAAACGGTGCAAACATAGTAAATTAGGACAATATTTTGGACCACAGACTTTCAATACACTATTGGGACCTTGGAAACTTGCTTAATATATTTTTTGAAATACTACAATATGGACCCTCCAATTAGTGTTTGCATGATCCCCATTTTTAAACACTAAAAGTGTTTGTGGACTACTCACGCTGTCGTCGCTCAGGTTCAATGGACCACCCAGGAAGGACATTGCTTTGAGCAGGTTTGACTCTGGTTTATTTTTTTAAATAAAGCTTTGTCTTCAGGCCGGATTTCTTTTCAGCTACTCCTCCCCACTGCTCGCTCACGGTCCGCTTTTCAGTTGCCGTCGTCATCGTCCTCGTCTGCTCTTTGTTTCCGTGCCTCGGTCGCTGCTGCGGGTTCGCCTCCTCCTTCTGCCCTGATCTCTCCTCCTTCTCCTCTTTTATACATCTTGAGGAGATAAGTTAATTGTGTACTGGTGCGTGATACACTTCGCTCCCGTCACGCCCCGCCTCTTTGCTCGCCCGCATTCTCCGCCTCCTCGCCGCCATCTTGGGCCGGGCTCCAGCATGCCCTGCCCTGCTGCCCGTTTGCCGGCTAAGCCTCTCCACAGTGTTATTTTCAAAACAGAATAATGCCGACTTCCTGCATATAAAATAATGTCATTCTTACATATTCTTATGTAGATGATAGCAAACAAATACATTCCTCAATTTTGCACCGTGCTTGCTGACTATCGAGCGAGCTGAACAGCCACAAACTTCAATAAGCACCCGCTCGTTATTTCGAATTCAATTATGAACGAGGAACAATTTGATGTTTCTATATAGATCCCCCGTCTAATTAAATTCACCGTTTCTCATATATTATTGATAAACACGCTCCTTTCACGGATGTGAAAAGACGTTCAAAAAAGGGAGAATCTCATCCCTGCGTCTTATATTTGGATAAAATATGGTTATGTAATTTAATTACATTCATTTGGTGGCGTCATTTCCAACTCGTATATCTTTTTTTTTCGTGTTCCAGACAACCTTTGAGTTGGGAAATTGTGTTAGATGTAAATATAAACAGAATACAATGATTTGCAAATCCTTTTCAACCCATATTCAATTGAATGCACTACAATGACAAGATAGTAGTTGGGAAAGGGCATGTTCACCACTGTGTTACATCACCTTTTCTTTTAACAACACTCAATAAACGTTTGGGAACTGAGGAAACTAATTGTTGAAGCTTTGAAAGTGGAATTCTTTCCCGTTCTTGTTTTATGTAGAGCTTCAGTCGTTCAACAGTCCGGGGTCTCCGCTGTCGTATTTTACGTTTCATAATGCGCCACACATTTTCCATGGGAGACAGGTCTGGACTGCAGGCGTACCAGAAATGTACCCGCACTTTTTTTTTAAGAAACCACGCTGTTGTAACACGTGCTGAATGTGGCTTGGCATTGTCTTGCTGAAATAAGCAGGGGCGTCCATGAAAAAGACGGCGCTTAAATGGCAGCATATGTTGTTCCAAAGCCTGTATGTACCTTTCAGCATCAATGGTGCCTTCACAGATGTGTAAGTTACCCATGCCTTGGGCACTAATGCACCCCCATACCATCACACATGCTGGCTTTTGAACTTTGCGTCGATAACAGTCTGGATGGTTCGCTTCGCCTCTGGTCCGGATGACACAATCAATCAATCAATGTTTATTTATATAGCCCCAAATCACAAATGTCTCAAAGGACTGCACGAATCATTACGACTACGACATCCTCGGAAGAACCCACAAAAGGGCAAGGAAAACTCACACCCAGTGGGCAGGGAGAATTCACATCCAGTGGGACGCCAGTGACAATGCTGACTATGAGAAACCTTGGAGAGGACATCAGATGTGGGCAACCCCCCCCCTCTAGGGGACCGAAAGCAATGGATGTCGAGCGGGTCTAACATGATACTGTGAAAGTTCAATCCATAGTGGCTCCAACACAGCCGCGAGATGAATTTTGTACTTTATGAGTGTCGAATATTTTCAAAAACAATTTGAAATGTGGACTCGTCAGACCACAGAACACTTTTCCACTTTGCATCAGTCCATCTTAGATGATCTCGGGCCCAGAGAAGCCGACGGCATTTCTGGGTGTTGTTGATAAATGGCTTTTGCTTTGGCATAGTAGAGCTTTAACTTGCACTTAAAGATGTGGCGACCAAATGTATTTAGTGCTAGTGGTTTTCTGAAGTGTTCCTGAGCCCATGTGGTGATATCCTTTAGAGATTGATGTCGGTTTTTGATACAGTGCCGTCTGAGGGATCAAAGGTCACGGTGATTCAATGTTGGTTTCCGGCCATGCCGCTTACGTGGGGTGATTTCTCCAGATTCTCTGAACCTTTCGATGATATTATGGAGCGTAGATGTTGAAATCCCTGAATTTCTTGCAATTGCACTTTGAGAAACGTTGTTCTTAAACCGTTTGACTATTTGCTCACGCAGTTGTGGACAAAGGGGTGTACCTCGCCCCCTCCTTTCTTGTGAAAGACTGGGAAGCTGTTTTTATACCCAATCATGGCACCTACCTGTTCCCAATTAGCCTGCACACCTGTGGGATGTTCCAAATAAGTGTTTGATGAGCATTCCTCAACGTTATCAGTATTTTTTGCCACCTTTCCCAACTTCTTTGTCACATGTTGCTGGCATCAAATTCTCAAGTTGATGATTATTTGCAAATCAGTATGAACATCAAATATCTTGTCTTTGTAGCATATTCAACTGAATATGGGTTGAAAAGGATTTGCAAATCATTGTATTTTGTTTATATTTACATCTAACACAATTTCCCAACTCATATGTAAATAAAGTAGAGTTTTTTTTTTCAAAGGTGCACGCCCTAAATCCACTAGAAATACTCCACTGGTGTATGTGAAGTGCTGCAGGCCAGAGATCTGGCCGGGGTCTTCCTGGCCCACGTTGCGGCGGGCTGGCAGCCACAAACGAGCAGGCCAAGAACCCGAGCCAGGATTCGCCGCTTCGGGCCAAATAAAAAATGAAAAAAAAAAAAAAATGGATGAAAAACACTCAACTTTGCCGCATTTTTAAGTGAGGAAAAAAAGCCATTAAAAGGAACTCGGTTCTTCACTTCTTATTCCTTATCGCGTTTCAATTCCGAGACTTGTCGGTGGATGCGTGGGACTGACGCGAGTCGTTTTATTAGGCCGCCGGAGTCTTTTTGTGCAATCATGAATGCAAAGTACAATTTAGTCTGATGAGCTATTAACATACGTCAATAGAGATGATTGCCGAGACTTTGCGTTTCCTCGCCACCTGCGGAATCTGATTGTCTACCGCAGGAAGGCGGAACTCCCGGAACGTACTCCTTCTTCATCTCCGTCTGGGGGGGCGGGAAAAAACAAAACAAAACAATCTTCACGTCGACTCTGACGGGCTTATCCGAGCACAAAAGGGGTGCGTTTAGGGTTTTTTTGTTTCTTCTCGTTTTCTTGACTTTCGAACGATCTGAGGTCATGTCGACACTAAGTCCTTCAACCCCTGTTGCGTCGCTCAGGGAATAAAAGTCATTGGTCGATCCTAAATTCTTTTCAGATGACATATGTTGAGTAAGAAGGACTATCAAGACAGAATTGGAATATTATCAATTTTTACTAAAGCTTTAGGAGACCCGTTCTTACACATCCAGCATCCAGAAGTGGTCTGAAAATCAAACGGGAAAGAGACAACTTATTAAATACGAAAAAGGAATACAGCCTCATTTTTCTTAATCAATCAATCAATCAATGTTTATTTATATAGCCCTAAATCACAAAATGTCTCAAAGGACTGCACAAGCTACGACGACATCCTCGGTTCAGAGCCCATAAAAGGGCAAGAAAAAACTCACAACCCAGTGGGATGTCAATGTGGATGACTATGAGAAACCTTGGAGAGGACTGCACATGTGGGTGACCCCCCACCCTCTAGGGGAGACCGGATGCAATGGACGTCGGGTGGGTCCAACATAATATTGTTTAAAGTCCAGTCCATAGTGGATCGAACATAATATTGAGAGTCCGGTCCATAGTGGATCTAACATAATAGTGTGAGTCCAGTCCATAGTGGATCGAACATAATAATAGTGAGAGTCCAGTTCATAGTGGATCTAACATAATAGTGAGAGTCTAGTCCATAGTGGATCCAACATAAAAGTGAGAGTCCAGTCCATGGTGGATCTAACAAAATAGTGAGAGTCCAGTCCATAGTGGATCTAACATAATAGTGAGAGTCTAGTTTATAGTGGATCTAACATAATAGTGAGAGTCCAGTCCATAGTGGATTTTACATAATAGTGAGAGACTCCAGTCCATGGTGGATTTAACATAATAGTGTGAGAGTCCAGTCCATAGTTGATCTAACATAATAGTGAGAGTCCAGTCCATAATGGATCTCACATAATAGTGAGAGTCCAGTCCATAGTGGATTTAACATAATAGTGAGAGTCTAGTTTATTGTGGATCTAACATAATAGTGAGAATCTAGTCCATAGTGGATCTAACATAATAGTGTGAGAGTTGAGTCCATAGTGGATCTAACATAATAGTGAAAGCCCAGTCCATAGTGGATCTAACATAATAGTGAAAGCCCAGTCCATAGTGGATCCAACATTATAGTGAGAGTCTAGTTTATAGTGGATCTAACATAATAGTGAGAGTCCAGTCCATAGTGGACTTAACATAATAGTGAGAGTCTAGTCCATAGTGGATCTTACATAATAGTGTGAGACTCCAGTCCATGGTGGATTTAACATAATAGTGTGAGAGTCCAGTCCATAGTGGATCTAACATAATAGTGAGAGTCCAGTCCATAATGGATCTCACATAATAGTGAGAGTCCACTCAATAGTGGATCTAACATAATGGTGAGAGTCTAGTTTATTGTGGATCCAACATAATAGTGTGAGAGTCCAGTCCATGGTGGATCTAACATAATAGTGAGAGTCCAGTCCATAGTGGATCTAACATAATAGTGAGAGTCCAGTCCATAGTGGATCTAACATAATAGTGAGAGTCCAGTCCATAGTGGATCTAACATAGAAGTGAGAGTCCAGTCCACAGTGGATACAACATAATAGTGAGAGTCTAGTCCATAGTGGATCTAACATAAAAGTGAGAGTCCAGTCCATGGTGGATCTAACATAATAGTGAGAGTCCAGTCCATAGTGGATCTAACATAATAGTGGGAGTCCAGTCCATAGTGGATCTAACATAATAGTGAGAGTCCAGTCCATAGTGGATCTAACATAATAGTGTGAGAGTCTAGTCCATAGTGGATCTAACATAATAGTGAGAGTCCAGTCAATGGTGGATCTAACATAGAAGTGAGAGTCCAGTCCATAGTGGGGCCAGCAGGAGACCATCCAGGAGCCGAGACAGGTCAGCAGCACAGAGATGTCCCCAAACGATGCACAGGTGAGCGGTCCACCCCCGGGTCCCGACTCTGGACACATTTAGCTTCGGCCTGTACCTTTTTTTGGGTCAGGAAACATAAACCGATACTTTTATTTTTCTGCTATGCACTTGAAGTGAACCATTTTACATGAACTGATGACCAAATAAAAACAAAAAAACACTTGTTCGGCAAATTTAAATAAAAATAAATCCATGGAAAACGACACGTCTCTTAAAAAGAAACGCAAACTGAGAATATTGGAAAAACAATACAACAGAAAGTACTTCTAAGTACAGTATATTTATTAAGAATTCTAAAAATAATGTATAGCGTTTACTTTGGGGAGCTAATGCGTCTCAGTCAAACACACCATCAGCAGCTTCTCCATATTTTCATGGATAAATGTCAGTCATTTTGATATTACATCAACGTCCTTATCTGGTGTTTTCCATGAAATGATGTCGACCTCTAGCTTTAAGCTAATGCTACCTTGTAAACCCAGACTGTGAACGACTCACGCTGTCGTCGTGCGGGTTCCATGGACCACTCAGGAAGGACATTGCTTTTTGAGCAGGTTTGACTCTTTTATTTTTTCAAATAAAGCTTTGTCTTCAGGTCAGCTGCTCCTCTCCTTCTGCTTGCACAAAGTCCGCTTTCCAGCCGTCGTCTTCGTCTGCTCTTTGTTTTCATTCCTCGGTCGCTGCCGCTGGCTATCCTCCTCCCTCTGCCCCGATCTCTCCTCCTTCTCCCCTTTCATACATCGTGAGGAGATAAGTGTACCGGTGGGCGATCCACACATCTGCAAATGACTGCGGCGTCGCCTCTCCGCTCGGCCGCATTCTCCGCCTCCTTGCCGCAATCTTGGGCCGGGCTGCTGATGGGACCTTAGGGGTTCACTGTGGCATTCGCTTGTAAACTTAGTCGAGAGTCAGCTTTTATTTCGAGGTGCCACTGTATTTTTCATCCCTTTTTTATTTTTTTTCAACCCTTCCCTTCCATCACTATTATTGCACATTGTCTGGTCTGCCATTTCCCATCTTTTTTATCCATCGATCTTTCCGTCTGGCAGCACCCGAGCGGCGACGTAATATTTATTCGGATCATTCTAAATCCGAAGCGCCGTGCAAAAATGTGACCGTTGCAAAAATTTGATGTTTTTGGGGTTTTTTTTTTAACTGAACACCCCTCCCGGCTTTGATCGGACATGGCCCACCACGGGCAGATCAAAACTAAAAAAAAAACGAAAAAAGGAAACAAACAAAAGTAATGCACTTTTCTTAAAAGCATCTCTTGTCTCATGTGCAGCAGGAAGCAGCTGGATGGAACATCAGAGAGATGCTGAGAGACTGATGCAGGTAATAGCATAAGAGCCGGCCCTTCCAAACACATCTCCACCAATACCCCCCTCACCTTGTCTATTACTGCGTCACTCACAAAATGGAGCAAAAAAAAAAAAAAATACCAGCCGCACAAAAAAAAAAAATACTCAGCAATCATATCGAAAAGCGCAAAGTTATAGAAAATTATGTAAATGTGCGGTAGGAATCAATTTAAACTTGGGGTGAAACCATGGCTACGTGTCTGGGGGCCGGTATACCCAACTTAAATACGTTGAAAAACTTATTCGGGTGTGTGGAGGGGGGCGTGGTCTGTTTTTTTTTTTTAACCTTCACGTTCATATTTCACTGTTTGTTGCATGTGGAGAGGCGGACCCCTGCCCAAGATGGCGGCAAGGAAGCGGAGAATGCGGCGGTGCGGAGAGGCATCCGTAGCGTGACTCAATCCCATTTTAAAAAATGACTTGATTGCCAACTTTTGAATCATATGTCCATTGTCAAAGACCACGTTATTTGCCATCCAGCCAAGTCGTCTGCACGGTGGTGATGAAGAACTGCGAGCCATTGGTGTCTTTGCCGGCGTTGGCCATGCAATCTAATTTAGGTGCGTGGCTCACAATTGACTTATCTCCTCGCAGAGAATTAAAGGGGAGAAGGAGGAAGGATCAGGGCGGAAGGAGTAGGAGAGCCGGCAACAACGACCAGAAGGAGACGCAGCCGGCTAAAGAGTGGACCGGAGAGCGAGAGAAGGAGAGCGAGCAGTATGAGCGACGACGGCAAAAAGACATCTGCCTTGATTGCAAAAAAAAGAGTCAAACCTGCCTAAAAGCAATGTCCTTCCTGGGTGGTCCACTGAACCCGCACGACGACAGCAAGAGTCGGTCACATTGCATTTGTGTTGCTTTTCGCTTGATTGTAAAATATGTGGGTGGAAAGGGGGAGGTGGCGTTCATATTTTGTCAATATTCAGTGTTGTATCCTTCATAGTTAACATTGTAAATCCCGCTGCAGCCCTGCCCAAGATGGCGGAAAGGAGGCGGAAAATGCGGCGGGGCGGAGAGGCAGGGCATGCCGGGAGCGATGCCGCCGCAATCTAATTCAGGTGTGTGGCACACACACTGGCTCATGATTGACTTATCTCCTCGCAGAGAATAAAAGGGGAGAAGGAGGAAGGATCAGGGCGGAAGGAGTAGGAGAGCCGGCAACAGCGACCGAGCATGAGAGACGGAGGAGCGAGCAGTATGAGCGACGACGGCAAAAAGACATCTGCCTTGATTGCAAAATAAAAGAGTAAAACCTGCCTAACAGCGATGTCCTTCCTGGGTGGTCCACTGAACCCGCACGACGACAGCAAGAGTCGGTCACATTGAATTTTTGTTGCTTTTCGCTTGATTGTAAAATATGTGGATAGAAAGGGGGAGTAACGTTCATATTTTGTCAATATTCAGTGTTTTATCCTTTATAGTTAACATTGTAAATCCTACATTCTTTATTTTCATGTACATTCTGGGTATCTTATTCAGTAAAAAAAAAAAAGGTAATATTCCATTCCGTTTTTATTGTGAGGTTTTTGTATTAGTGTTCCTAAAAATAGATACACCGGCCCCCAGACACTTTTTTTTTTCTGTAAATTTGGCCCCCCGAGTCAAAATAATATCCCATGGCTAGCATAGAGGAAGGGCTGCAGCCCTGCCCAAGATGGCGGCAAGGAGGCGGAAAATGCGGCGGAGCGGAGAGGCAGGGCATGCCGGGAGCGACGCCGCCGCAATCTAATTTAGGTGCGTGGCACACACACTGGCTCACGATTGACTTATCTCCTCGCAGAGAATAAAAGGGGAGAAGGAGGAAAGATCAGGACGGAAGGAGTAGGAGAGCCGGCAACAGCGACCGAGCATGAGAGACGGAGACGCGGCCGGCTAAAGAGTGGACCGGAGAGCGAGCAGTATGAGCGACGACGGCAAAAAAACATCTGCCTTGATTGCAAAATAAAAGAGTCAAACCTGCCTAAAAGCGATGTCCTTCCTGGGTGGTCCACTGAACCCGCATGATTACAGCAAGGGTCGGTCACATTGCATTTTTGTTGCTTTTCGCTTGATTGTAAAATATGTGGATGGAAAGGGTGGGTGACATTCATATTTTGTCAATATTCAGTGTTTTATCCTTCATAGTTAACATTGTAAGTCCTACATTCTTTATTTTCATGTACATTCTGGGTATCTTATTTAGTAAAAAAAAAAAAAGGTAATATTCCATTCCGTTTTTATTGTGAGGTTTTTATTAGTGTTCCTAAAAAGAGATACACCGGCCCCCAGACACTTTTTTTTTTCTCTAAATTTGGCCCCCCGAGTCAAAATAATATCCCATGGCTGGCATAGAGGAAGGGCTGCAGCCCTGCCCAAGATGGCGGCAAGGAGGCGGAAAATGCGGCGGAGCGGAGAGGCAGGGCATGCCGGGAGCTACGCCGCCGCAATCTAATTTAGGTGCGTGGCACACACACTGGCTCACGATTGACTTATCTCCTCACAGAGAATAAAAAGGGAGAAGGAGGAAGGATCAAGGCGGAAAGAGTAGGAGAGCCGGCAACAGCGACCGAGCATGAGAGACGGAGACGCGGACGGCTAAAGAGCGGACCGGAGAGCGAGCAGTATGAGTAACGACGGCGAAAAGACATCTGCCTTGATTGCAAAATAAAAGAGTCAAACATGCCTAAAAGCGATGTCCTTCCTGGGTGGTCCACTGAACCCGCATGACGACAGCAAGAGTCGGTTATATTGCATTTTTGTTGCTTTTCGCTTGATTGTAAAATATGTGGATAGAAAGGGTGGGTGACATTCATATTTTGTCAATATTCAGTGTTTTATCCTTCATAGTTAATATTGTAAATCCCACATTGTTTATTTTCATGTACATTCTGGGTATCTTATTCAGTAAAAATAAAAAAAAAAGGTAATATTCCATTCCGTTTTTATTGTGAGGTTTTTGTATTAGTGTTCCTAAAAATAGATACACCGGCCCCCAGACACATTTTTTTTCTCTAAATTTGGACCCCCGAGTCAAAATAATTGCCCATGCCAGGCATAGAGGAAGGAGTGGTTCTGCCTCTTAGAAAATCTGCGGGAGAATGTTTAATTTATTGATATCAGCAGCATGTGGAGAGGCAGAGCCGACGGTCCGACGGCGGGGTAGGGCACGCTGCAGCCCTCCCCAAGATGGCGGCAAGGAGGCGGAAAATGCGGCGGAGCGGAGAGGCAGGGCATGCCGGGAGCGACGCCGCCGCAATCTAATTTAGGTGCGTGGCACACACACCGACTCACAATTGACTTATCTCCTCGCAGATAATACAAGGGGAGAAGGAGGAAGGATCAGGGCGGAAGGAGTAGGAGAGCCGGCAACAGCGACTGAGCATGAGAGACGGAGACGCAGCCGGCTAAAGAGCGGACCGGAGAGCGAGAAGTATGAGCGACGACGGCAAAAAAACATCTTCCTTGATTGCAAAATAAAAGAGTCAAAGCTGCCCAAAAGCGATGTCCTTCCTGGGTGGTCCACTGAACCCGCACGATTACAGCAAGAGTCGGTCACATTGCATTTTTGTTGCTTTTTGCTTGATTGTAAAATATGTGGATGGAACGGGGGGTGACGTTCATATTTTGTCAATATTCAGTGTTTTATCCTTCATAGTTAAAATTGTAAATCCCACATTGTTTATTTCCATGTACATTCTGGGTATCTTATTCAGTAAAAAAAAAAAAAAAAGGTAATATTCCATTACGTTTTTATTGTGAGGTTTTTGTATTAGTGTTCCTAAAAATAGATACACCGGCCCCCAGAAACATTTTTTTCTCTAAATTTGGACCCCCGAGTCAAAATAATTGCTCATGCCAGGCATAGAGGAAGGGGTGGTTCTGTCCCTTAGAACATTTGTGGAAGAATGTTTAATTTATTGTTTTCAGCAGCATGTGGAGAGGCAGAGCCGACGGTCCGACGGCGGGGCAGGGCATGCTGCAGCCCTGCCCAAGATGGCGGCAAGGAGGCGGCAAGGAGGCGGAAAATGCGGCACCTGAGCGACGACGGCAAAAAAACATCCGCCTTGATTGCAAAATAAAAGAGTCAAACCTGCTTAAAAGTGATGTCCTTCCCGGGTGGTCCACTGAACCCGCATGACGACAGCAAGAGTCGGTAATATTGCATTTTTGTTGCTTTTCGCTTGATTGTAAAATATGTGGATGGAAAGGGGGAGTGACGTTCATTTTTTATCAATATTCAGTGTTTTATCCTTCATAGTTAACATTGTAAGTCCTACATTCTTTATTTTCACATACATTCTGGGGCAAACTCGTCAAAGAAGTCATCGATCCGCCGTAACACACCGCTCCAACTCCATTTACAAACCCAATCACATCCCCCGGCTGATTGATGAGTGGATAATTGAACTGTCGCTGAGGTTTCCACGTCCCCCCCACCTTCGGAGTCGTGCCATTGTATTTTTACTTCAATGCCGTTTACAACAAAAGGGGACATCCTGGTGTGTGTTTGTATCAATATCCTGCCAGACATCTGTCAGGGTGGACAGAGGACCGCTGGCCATGGATAATTACCCTCAAGGGGGCGGGGCCTTCTGCTTGCCGCCGGGGTCAGCGGCCGTGGCGTCTGCTGCACAGGCACAAACTCCTCTTGGCCTGGGTATGACTGACAAACCATACTTTTTTGTATCCCCCAAATGAACGTCAATATGCTAAAAGTGGATGAATCGGAACAAACAACAGTTGGTCTATCCTGGCGGCGTCTGCAGGCCCACTGGAGGTGGACTAAAACTGTGTTTTCAACCATTTTTGAGCCAAGGCGCATGTTTTTAATACAGAAATTAACGGAGGCACACCACCAGTAGAAAATGTTAAGAAACTGAACTCCACCAGGTTGTCGTGCCTTATTTTGAGTTGGTTGCGGTTTTTCCTATGCGTCGTGGTTTAGTTCCTGTCTTGCGCTGTTATTTTGGTGACCCTTCCTTCCTATTTTGTTGGTGTTTTCCTGTAGCAGATTCACGTCTTCTTTTGAGCGCTTTCAAGACTATTTAACCCTTGTGTAACGTTCATTGTTACTCAGTATTTTAACATAAAGTACAGTAGCTCTCTGATTAGTGCCCGGCACCAGGTGAGGAACCCCGGGTTTGTGGGTCTGATGGACCCATTGCATTTTGTGGCTTTTAATGCCTCACAATCAAACAATTTTATGTTAAAATACTGAACAGATGTTAACTTTATCCCAATAAACATCTGTTGAGTATTTTAACATAAAGCATAATAGCTCTCTGATTAGTGCCCGGTAGCAGGTGAGCGTCCCGGACACTAGAGTTTGTGGGTCTGATGGACCCGTTGCATTTTGTGGCTTTTAATGCCTCACAATCGAACAATTTTATGTTAAAATACTGAACAGATGTTTACCTTATCCCAATAAACATCTGTTCAGTATTTTAACATAAAGCACAGTAGCTCTCTGATTAGTGCCCGGCAGCAGGTGAGGAACCCTGGACACTAGGGTTTGTGGGTCTGATGGACCCGTTGCATTTTGTGGCTTTTAATGCCTCACAATTAAACAATTTTATGTTAAAATACTGAACTGATGTTAACCTTATCCCAAAAAACATCTGTTGAGTATTTTAACATAAAGCATAATAGCTCTCTGATTAGTGCCCGGCAGCAGGTGAGGAACCCCGGCAGCTAGGGTTTGTGGGTCTGATGGACCCGTTGCAGTTAGTGGCTTTAAATGCCTCACAATCAAACACTTTTATGTTCAAATACTGAACAGATGTTTACCCTATCCCAATAAACATCTGTTGAGTATTTTAACATAAAGCATAATAGCTCTCTGATTAGTGCCCGGCTGCAGGTGAGGAACCCCAGATACTAGGGTATGTGGGTCTGATGGACCCGTTGCAGTTTGTGGCTTTTAATGCCTCACAATTAAACACTTTTATGTTAAAATACTGAACAGATGTTAACCTTATCTCAATAAACATCTGTTGAGTATTTTAACATAAAGCATAATAGCTCTCTGATTAGTGCCCGGCTGCAGGTGAGGAACCCCGGACACTAGGGTTTGTGGGTCTGATGGACCCTTTGCATTTTGTGGCTTTTAATGCCTCACAATCAAACAATTTTATGTTAAAATACTGAACAGATGTTAACCTTATCCCAATAAAAATCTGGTCAGTATTTTAACATAAAGCATAATAGCTCTCTGATTACTGCCCGGCAGCAGGTGAGGAACCCCAGACACTAGGGTATGTGGGTCTGATGGACCCGTTGCAGTTTGTGGCTTTTAATGCCTCACAATTAAACAATTTTATGTTAAAATACTGAACAGATGTTAACCTTATCCCAATAAAAATCTGGTCAGTATTTTAACATAAAGCATAATAGCTCCCTGATTAGTGCCCGGCTGCAGGTGAGGAACCCCAGACACTTGGGTTTGTGGGTCTGATGGACCCGTTGCATTTTTTGGCTTTTAATGCCTCACAATCAAAAAATGTTATGTTAAAATACTGAACAGATGTTAACCTTATCCCAATAAACATCTGTTCGGTATTTTAGCATAAAGCATAATAGATCTCTGATTAGTGCCCGCTAGCAGGTGAGGAACCCCGGAAACTAGGGTTTGTGGGTCTGATGGACCCGTTGCATTTTGTGGCTTTTAATGCCTCACAATCAAACACATTTATGTTAAAATACTGAACAGATGTTTACCCCATCCCAATAAACGTCTGTTGAGTATTTTAACATAAATCATAATAGCTCTCTGATTAGTGCCCGGCAGCAGGTGAGGAACCCCAGACACTAGAGTTTGTGGGTCTGATGGACCCGTTGCATTTTGTGGCTTTTAATGCCTCACAATCGAACAATTTTATGTTAAAATACTGAACAGATGTTTACCTTATCCCAATAAACATCTGTTCAGTATTTTAACATAAAGCACAGTAGCTCTCTGATTAGTGCCCGGCAGCAGGTGAGGAACCCCGGACACTAGGGTTTGTGGGTCTGATGGACCCGTTGCATTTTGTGGCTTTTAATGCCTCACAATTAAACAATTTTATGTTAAAACACTGAACAGATGTTTACCTTATCCCAATAAACATCTGTTCAGTATTTTAACATAAAGCACAGTAGCTCTCTGATTAGTGCCCGGCAGCAGGTGAGGAACCCCAGACACTACGGTTTGTGGGTCTGATGGACCCGTTGCATTTTGTGGCTTTTAATACCTCACAATCAAACAATTTTATGTTAAAATACTGAACATATGTTTACCTTATCCCTATAAACATATGTTGAGTATTTTAACATAAAGCATAATAGCTCTCTGATTAGTGCTCGGCAGCAAGTGAGGAACCCCAGACACTGGAGTTTGTGGGTCTGATGGACCCGTTGCATTTTGTGGCTTTTAATGCCTCACAATCAAACAATTTTATGTTAAAATACTGAACTGATGTTAACCTTATCCCAATAAACATCTGTTCAGTATTTTAACATAAATCATAATAGCTCTCTGATTAGTGCCCGGCTGCAGGTGAGGAATTCCGGACACTAGGGTTTGTGGGTCTGATGGACCCTTTGCATTTTGTGGCTTTTAATGCCTCACAATCAAACACTTTTATGTTAAAATACTGAACAGATGTTTACCCTATCCCAATAAACGTCTGTTGAGTATTTTAACATAAAGCATAATAGCTCTCTGATTAGTGCCTAGTAGCAGGTGAGCGTCCCGGACACTAGGGTTTGTGGGCCTGATGGACCCGTTGCATTTTGTGGCTTTTAAGGCCTCACAATCAAACAATTTTATGTTAAAATACTGAACAGATGTTAACCTTATCCCAATAAACATCTGTTCGGTATTTTAGCATAAAGCATAATAGCTCTCTGATTAGTGCCCGGCTGCAGGTGAGGAACCCCAGACACTGGGTTTGTGGGTCTGATGGACCCTTTGCATTTTGTGGCTTTTAATGCCTCACAATCAAACAATTTTATGTTAAAATACTGAACAGATGTTAACCTTATCCCAATAAAAATCTGGTCAGTATTTTAACATAAAGCATAATAGCTCTCTGATTAGTGCCCGGCAGCAGGTGAGGAACCCCGGACACTAGGGTTTGTGGGTCTGATGGACCCGTTGCATTTTGTGGCTTTTAATGCCTCACAATCAAACACGTCTATGAACAAATGTTTATCGGGATAAGGTCAACATCTTTTCAGTATTTTAACATAAACGTGTTTGATTTTGAGGCATTAAAAGCCACAAAATGCAAGGGGTCCATTAGATGTTATGATCCGCTGCCCTGATCATATTATGTTTTGGTTTTGAGTCTGTTTGTACTATGTTCTGCTAATGTTTGCCTTAGTTCCTGGTTGCACTGCCTTTTTTGATCTTGTCACCATAGTTACTTGTTAGTTTCACCTGCCACTTGTTTCCGGACGCACACCTGTTGAGGTAATTACTGACCTGATTTAAGCCTGCCTCCTTTGTTCATTCCACCTTGCTTCCTAGTTTGTGTTCCTCAACAGTGACGATCTCTGATCCGATCCCGTATTCTTGTTCGCAACCAGGTCCAAATAATTTTTGGACCAATGAGGTGAAGTTGCAAAATTTCCAACGACACACCAGACAATATTTCAATATAAGACTGGACTAAAAGACCCCCAAGCCCCCGTCGCACGCATATTAGCAGAGTCCTTTATTCCACTTTTAACGTTCATCCACCTCCAAGACTGTAGGAGTCATAAAAGGTGTGTAGTTTTGTATTAATTCCGGGTTTTTTTTCCGTCTTCCAGCGGGTTTGGACGTCCCCCGGAGAAATAAAAATAAAAGTACCGGTGCAGCCTTATGGTACAGTTGTTTAAATAGTGTGTCTGTGCGGCCTCTTATAAAGTACCTAAAACATCTTCACGTTTGTCGGTTGCAACTTTAAACCACAGGTGTCAAACTCAAGGGCCAAAACTGACATCAAAATAAACTTTTTCCACAGGCTAATAACACATTTGCAAATAAAATAACAATAATGAATGAATCAAACATTCAAGCCTTGAAGTAGCAAGAGAAAGTGCACGAATAAAACGTTAGTTATTGCTCAGTTTGCTCCACTGATTTGCAAAATCAACGTTCCAAAAAAAAAAAAAAAAAGAAAGAAAAAACATCAATGGTAAAATTTATAAAATTTTAATAAAACATTTAATGCCTCTTTTCTATTTGCAGCCTTCTGAGGTAACAACATTACATTTTTCCACAGGCTAATAAATCTTAAAATAAGATAATGAGATTGGGGGGCGGGGTTAGGTGGTTATTGTAGTGTCCCGGAAGAGTTAGTGCTGCAAGGGGTTGAGGGTATTTGTTCTGTTGTGTCTATGTTGTGTTACGGTGCGGATGTTCTCCCGAAATGTGTTTGTCATTCTTGTTTGGTGTGGGTTCGCAGTGCGGCGCGTATTTGTAACAGTGTTAAAGTTGTTTATACGGCCACCCTCAGTCTGACCTGTATGGCTGTTGACCAAGTATGCTGGCATTTACTTAAGTGTGTGTATAAGTCGCATATTAGTGATTCCTAGAGCCCAAAAAAAGTCTGCGGGCTATAGAGCGTTTTCCGTTCGGGCTCCGGTACTCTGGAATGCCCTCCCGGTAACAGTTCGAGATGCCACCTCAGTAGAAGCATTTAAGTCTCACCTTAAAACTCATCTGTATACTCTAGCCTTTAAATAGACCTCCTTTTTAGACCAGTTGATCTGCCGCTTCTTTTCTTTCTCCTATGTCCCCCCCTCCCTTGTGGAGGGGGTTTGGTCCGATGACCATGGATGAAGTACTGGCTGTCCATAGTCGAGACCCAGGATGGACCGCTCGTCGGGACCCAGGATGGACCGCTCGCCTGTATCGATTGGGGACATCTCTACGCTGCTGATCCGCCTCCGCTTGAGATGGTCTCCTGTGGACGGGACTCTCGCTGCTGTCTTGGATCCGCTTGAAATGAACTCTCGCGGCTGTGTTGGAGCCACTATGGATTGAACTTTCACAGTATCATGTTAGACCCGCTCGACATCCATTGCTTTCGGTCCCCTAGAGGGGGGGGGAGGTTGCCCACATCTGAGGTCCTCTCCAAGGTTTCTCATAGTCAGCATTGTCACTGGCGTCCCACTGGATGTGAATTCTCCCTGCCCACTGGGTGTGAGTTTTCCTTGCCCTTTTGTGGGTTCTCCCGAAGATGTTGTAGTCGTAATGATTTGTGCAGTCCTTTGAGACATTTGTGATTTGGGGCTATATAAATAAACATTGATTGATTGATTGATATCATGTGTCTGTTTGTATGGAGGAAAAGCGGACGTGACAACATGTTGTAGACAAACTAAAGGCAGTGGCTTATAGGCACGCCCCCGCAAAATTGTTGTCCGGGTGGAAATCTGGAGAAAATCGGAAGAACGGTTGGAGAACCGGGAGAGTTGGCAAGTATGAGTATTAGCGGCGAATGCAGCGTTGCAGCGGCTCTGGCGCTGTATAGTACCGGCGGGCCAGCTCTAATGTTTATTTGATATTGCCTCAAGGGCCAAATTTGGCCCGGCGGGCCAGAGTTTGACACCAATCCTCTAAAGGATTCTGTGATCGAATAGAAATACATGCCAGTTTACAATCATATAAGAAAATTGAATACGGTATTATTTACCAAAATAGCTAACGGGGATACGATCTATTCCACCTATAAAGCCTAGTTTTAATGTAAGTGCCATTAAAAATGGCTACTAAATAAATCCAAAGTTACTTTTTCACATAACACTTATATTTACCAAAGTAATTGATTACTTTTACTTGAGTTATATTACTCTGTGACTAAATACCCCTTCCACGAAGACCCCCACTCTTCGTAACGCTAGCCTTGGAGCCGGGTAGTCCGGACAAAGCCCAGTTTTATGTTCCCTGACCTTATTCCTCTGACCAGTTTGAGTCGGGTAACCCCCAACCCCTATCCTCTACTCCTACCCATGGGGGCCTTCCTACCAGATGTTACTAATGTTTTTATTATCGCTCCTAAAAATCCTAATCTGGATTTCTTTAGGATTCCAAATGTCCTGGGGGCAAAAGCCACCACTCTCTGGAGTGCTTGTGATGGACATGTGCAGTTTTTACCTTAGTGGACTAATCCTCTAAAGCAGGGGTGTCAAACTCAAATACAGAGCGGGCCAAAATTTAAAACTGAACAAATCCGCGGGCCGAGGTTGAACAAATTAACCCTTTAATAGGGACCCAAACAAGTTTTGCATTGAATATTGACCAAAAAAGGCTTATATAACTTTATGGTGACATACAAAATACAGTTTCAAATAATAATAATTAAAAAAATATCAATGGCATCCATCCATCCATCCATCCATCATCTTCCGCTTATCCGTATCGGGTCGCGGGGGCAACAGCCAAAGCAGGGAAACCCAGACTTCCCTCTCCCCAGCCACTTGGTCTAGCTCTTCCCGGGGGATCCCGAGGCGTTCCCAGGCCAGCCGGGAGACATAGTCTTCCCAACGTGTCCTGGGTCTTCCCCGTGGCCTCCTACCGGTTGGACGTGCCCTAAACACATCCCTAGGGAGGTGTTCGGGTGGCATCCTGACCAGATGCCCGAACCACCTCATCTGGCTCCTCTCGATGTGAAGGAGCAGCGGCTTTACTTTGAGTTCCTCCCGGATGGCAGAGCTTCTCACCCTATCTCTAAGGGAGAGACCCAAACTCATTTCGGCCGCTTGTACCCGTGATCTTATCCTTTCGGTCATGACCCAAAGCTCATGACCATAGGTGAGGATGGGAACGTAGATCGACCGGTAAATTGAGAGCTTTACCTTCCGGCTCAGCTCCTTTTTCACCACAACGGACCGGTACAACGTCCGCATTACTGAAGACGCCGCACCGATCCGCCTGTCGATCTCACCATCCACTCTTCCCTCACTCGTGAACAAGACTCCTAGGTACTTGAACTCCTCCACTTGGGGCAGGGTCTCCTCCCCAACCCGGAGATGGCACTCCACCCTTTTCCGGGCGAGAACCACTTGGTCTTGGTTGACAAGACTTTGCAGCATCGCGTGGACATCGGGGGCGGTACCTCTGGATTGGCAGACCGGGGTGGTGGTTCCTCTCTTTAAGAAGGGGGACCGGAGGGTGTGTTCCAACTATCGTGGGATCACACTCCTCAGCCTTCCCGGTAAGGTTTATTCAGGTGTACTGGAGAGGAGGCTACGTCGGATAGTCGAACCTCGGATTCAGGAGGAACAGTGTGGTATCAATGGCATATAAAATAAAATAAAAACACAAATTTAATGCGTTTTTTCAGGGCGGGGTTTGGTGGTAGCGGGGGTGTATATTTTAGCGTCCCGGAAGAGTTAGTGATGCAAAGGGTTCTGGGTATTTGTCCCGTTTTGTTTATGTTGTGTTACGGTGCGGATGTTCTGCCGAAATGTGTTTGTCAGTCTTGTTTGCTGTGGGTTCACAGTGTGGCGCATATTTGTAACAGTGTTAACCTTGTTCGTACGGCCACCCTCAGTGTGACCTGTATGGCTGTTGACCAAGTATGCCTTGCATACACTTGTGTGTATGCAATACACATGCAATACCATGAATTGATTAGCGTGGACCCCGACTTAAACAATTTAAACATTTAGTGGTCAATTGTACGGAATATGTACTGTACTGTGCAATCTACTAATAAAAGTATCAATCAATCATTAAATCAATGTGTGTATGAGTCGCATATATTATGTATGTTACGGCCCGCCCCCAATATTATTGTCCGGGTGGAAATCGGGAGAAATTCGGGAGGGTCACTGAACTTCGGGAGTCTCCCGGGAAAATTGGGAGGGTTGACGAGTATGAGTATTAGGGGTGAATGTGGTGTTAATTTGATATTGCCTCAAGGGCCAAATGAAATTACACGGCGGGCCCATTTTGGCCCGCGGGCCAGAGTTTGAAACCCGTGCTCTAAAGGATTCTGTGACCAAATACAAATACATGCTTGTTCAAAATCATATAAGAACAATTGTATACGGTACTATTTACCACAGTAGCTAATGGGGATACGATCCATTCCACCTATGACGCCTAGTTTTACTGAAAGTGCCATTAAAAATTGCTACTAAATAAATCAGAAGTTACTTTTCCACGTAACACGTTGTAGAGGTTGCCCTCTAGTGGGTTCCTCGGACCACAACACACTGCCACAAGAGCCCGGATTTCAGGGTATAACACTGTTTTATTTGCAAAAATGTGGAAAGGCTGTTGCATTCCAGCAAACTGTATTTCTCTTTGTTCGTGTCTCTGTCTCTCTCTGGCTCCCGCTCCAACTCCAACTATATGTCTCGTCCGGCTGCTGCTATTAAAGACGACAGGTGATTACATAACAAGGCCCACCTGGGCCATCCACTCACCTGTCGCTGTCTTTGAGGCCGGTCCTTGCCATACTTGCCAACCCTGCCGATTTTTCTGGGAGGCTTCCGAATTTCAGTGCCCCTCCCGAAAATCTCCCGGGGCAACCATTCTCCCGAATTTCTCCCGATTTCCACCCGGCCAACAATATTGGGGGCGTGCCTTTAAGGGACTGCTTTTAGCGTCCTCTACAACCTGTCGTCACGTCCAAGTTTCGTCCATACCAACAGCGTGTCGGACCAGTCAGATAATATATGCAGCTTTCATACACACAGACCAGTGAATACAAAGCATACTTGGTCAACAGCCATACAGGTCACGCTGAGGGTCGGCCGTATAAACAACTTTAACACTGTTCCAAATACGCGCCACACTGTGAACCAACATCAAACAAGAACGGCCAACACATTTCGGGGGAACATCCGCACCGTAACACAACATAAACACAACAGAACAAATACCCAGAACCCCTTGCGCTACAATATACTGTCATGTCTGTGTGATCATGTTTTGTTTTTTGGACACGCAGTTCTTGTTTTTGCACTTCCTGGTTTGTTTTGTTACCATAGCAACTCATTAGTTTTCACCTTGTCCTCATGTCACGCACATGTCTCACGTTTTGCACTCGCACACCTGTTATCACTGATCATGTCACTGCTATTTAAGCCCGTCTGTTTCTGTTCTTCGTCCTGGCAAAATCACCGTCTACCACCTTCTACCACCATCTATCACCCTCGATACCTCTACTCACGTCATGCCATGTTACCTCCACTCTGCTTCATGTCATGTTTCACAGTTCCATGCCGAGTAAGTTTTTCTTTGTAGTTCATAGTTTCTGCCTTTGTGCAAGTCTTTGTTTTCTTTAGTCAAGTTTGTTCTCCGTCATTGTGCGCGCCTTTTGTTTGTTCCTGTTTTTTAGTTATAGTGTTAAAGTAAAAAGATGTCTCTACCTTCACGCCATCTCCGGTCCAAGTTCACTTGCATCTCGGGAAAACAACCACCTCATAGTCCACGTATTGACATATACACCCCTGCTACGCCTACGTCCACCCGAATTCGTAGGTGTCAAGGTTGGCAAGTATGGTCCTTGCACACCCCGTTCCGCTGCAGGCTCGCAGGCCACGCCTCCCTCCACACACCTATTTTTACCCATTAATTGATTACTTTTACTTGAGTCATATTGCTCTAAAGTAACTGTACTTTTACTAAAGTTCAATGTTTGGCTACTCCTCCGACTTGTGCACTTATTTATGCATACAGTCGGCTCCAAAAAAGTCGGTTCTGGAGTACATTTACTCCTGCTACTGCCTACCTCCTCCCGAATTCGTAGGTCTCAAAGTTGGCAAGTATGGTCCTTGCACACCCCGTTCCGCTGCAGGCTCGCAGGCCACGCCTCCCTCCACACACCTATTTTTACCCATTATTTGATTACTTTTACTTGAGTCATATTACTCTAAAGTAACGGTACTCTTACTAAATTTCAATGTTTGGCTACTCCTCCGACTTGTGCACATATTTATGCGTACAGTCGGCTCCAAAAAAGTCGGGTCTGGAGTACATTTACTCCTGCTACTGCCTACCTCCTCCCGAATTCGTAGGTGTCAAGGTTGGCAAGTATGGTCCTTGCACACCCCGTTCCGCTGCAGGCTTGCAGGCCACTCCCCCCTCCACACACCTATTTTTACCCATTAATTGATTACTTTTACTTGAGTCATATTACTCTAAAGTAACGGTACTCTTACTAAAGTTCAATGTTTGGCTACTCCTCCAACTTGTGCACTTATTCATGCGTACAGTCGGCTCCCAAAAAGTCGGGTCTGGAGTACATTTACTCCTGCTACTGCCTACCTCCTCCCGAATTCGTAGGTCTCAAGGTTGGCAAGTATGGTCCTTGCACACCCCGTTCCGCTGCAGGCTCACAGGCCACGCCTCCCTCCACACACCTATTTTTACCCATTAATTGATTACTCTTACTTGAGTCATATTACTCTAAAGTAACGGTACTCTTACTAAAGTTCAATGTTTGGCTACTAATCCGACTTGTGCATTTATTTATGCATACAGTCAGCTCCAAAAAAGTCGGGTCTGGAGTACATTTACGCCTGCTGCAATTTGCCTGAGTGCACACCAATAATAATAACAATAATGATGAAAAATGCCTTTTTTTCTCGATGCCATCAGGCGCCCGATGCACGCGCGGCCTGGACGGAGCGGACCGGGCCGCCGCCAGAGTATTAATAATTAAAGATGGCCGGGCGTCATTGTTCTCGTCTCTCGATGGTCGTATAAGCGAGTTGATTACCCTTCAGCGAGATTATCATCCGCTGCCTGCTGATACAGCGGCCGTGGCATAAAAGGCTGCTTTCCGGCAAGCTGCTCCGCTGCTCTCAGGCAACAGAGGCTTCATCAAAAAAGTCGGCCATGCGAAGAGATGGCTGCTGATAATGTTTCCACACAACAGAGAGTTCCCTCTCTCTCTCTCTCTCCTCTCTCTCTCTGCCCAAACAATGATGCTGCTATGATTAGCATTTAGCATTTTGTGCATGAAACATCCAAAATGTGCCACAACCAAGAGAAATAGCAGTTTAACATGTCAACAGGTTTGTATTTTATCTTAAAGAAAACTAAATAAACCTGGATATGCTTTAAAGTAGTCAGTGTGCATCTTAGGTGTAGCAGCATGGATTTACTATTCAGTGAAAAAGAGTCACCGCACCAATATTGTCTCAATTGGAAGTCTTATAGTCTGGAGCTGCATGAGTCCTGGCAACACTAGAAGAGCTGCGGTTCATTGAGCAAACCGTGAAATTTAACACAAGTGAGTAGCAAGATAAAAGTGTCTTGCCCTTACAGTCAAGCATGGTGGTGGTAGGGTCATGTTTTTTGGACTGCATGAGTGCTGCCGGCACTAAGGGAGCTGCGGTTCATTGAGCAAATCGTGAAATCTAACACAAGTGAGCCGCAATATAACTGTGTTAAGAGCCATAGAGTCGAGCGTTTTGGTGGTAGTGTCATGGTTTTGGACTGCACGAGTGCTGCCGGCACTAAGGGAGCTGCGGTTCATTGAGAAAAAGATGAATTCCAACACAAGTAAGAAGCAAGATAATTGTTACTAGCCTCTACGGTCGAATATTGTGGTAGTGGCGTCACTGTGTGGAGCTGCATGAGTGCTGCCAGCAGTAGAAGAGCTGTGGTTCATTGAAAAAACCGTGAAATCTAACACACGTGAGCAGCAATATAACTGTGTTAAGAGCCCTAAAGTCAAGCGTTTTGGTGGTAGCGTCATGTTTTTGGACTGCATGAGTGCTGCCGGCACTAGGGGAGATCCGGTTCATCGATGAAAAGATGAATTCCAACAGAAGTAAGACGCAAAATAATTGTTACTTACTTTTGGACTGCATGAGTGCTGCCGGCACTAGGGGAGCTGCGGTTCATTGAGCAAACCATGAAATCTAACACAAGTGAGCAGCAATATAACTGTGTTAAGAGCCCTAGAGTCAAGCATTTTGGTGGTAGCATCATGGTTTTGAACTGCATGAGTCCTGCCGGTACTAAGAGAGCTGCGGTTCACCATGGAAAAGATGAATTCCAACACAAGTAAGAATCAAGATAATTTTTACTAGCCTCTACAGTCGAACATTGTGGTAGTGGCGTCACTGTCTGTAGCTGCATGAGTCCTGGCAACACTAGAGGAGCTGCGGTTCATTGAGAAAACTGTGAAATTTAACACAAGTGAGTAGTAAGATAAAAGTGTCTTGCCCTTACAGTCAAGCATGGTGGTGGTAGCGTCATGTTTTTTGGACTGCATGAGTGCTGCCGGCACCAGGGGAGCTGCGGTTCATTGAGCAAACCGTGAAATCTAACACACGTGAGCAGCAATATAACTGTGTTAAGAGCCATAGAGTCGAGCGTTTTGATTGTAGCGTCATGGTTTTGGACTGCACGAGTGCTGCCGGCACTAGGGGAGCTGCGGTTTATCGAGAAAAGATGAATTCCAACACAAGTAAGAAGCAAAATAATTGTTACTTGCCCCCACAGTCAAATGTTGTGGTAGTGGTGTCACTGTCTGGAGCTGCATGAGTCCTGGAAACACTAGAAGAGCTGTGGTTCATTGAGAAAACTGTGAAATCTAACACAAGTGAGTAGCAAGATAAATTAACTTGCCCTTACAGTCGAGCATGGTGGTGGTAGGGTCATGTTTTTGGACTGCATGAGTGCTGCCGGCACCAGGGGAGCTGCGGTTCATTGAGCAAACCATGAAATCTAACACAAGTGAGCAGCAATATAACTGTGTTAAGAGCCATAGAGTTGAGCGTTTTGGTGGTAGCGTCATGGTTTTGGACTGCATGAGTGCTGGGGAACTGCGGTTCATTGAGGGAAAAAAAATCCAACACAATTAAGAAGCAAGATAATTGTTACTTGCCCCTACAGTCAAACATTGTGGTCGTAGCATCACTTTCTGGAGCTGCATGAGTCCTTGCGGCACTAGGGGAGCTGCGGTTTATCAAGCAAACCGTGAAATCTAACACAAGTGAGTAGCAAGATAAAAGTGTATTGGCCTTACAGTTGAGCATTGTGGTGGTGGAATCATGTTTTTGGACTGCATGAGTGCTGCCGGCACCAGGAGTGCTGCGATTCATTGAGCAAACCGTGAAATCTAACACAAGTGAGTAGTAAAATAAAAGTGTATTGGCCTTTCAGTCGAGCATGATGGTGGTAGCGTCATGTTTTCTGGCTGCATGAGTGCTGCCGGCACTAAGGGAGCTGCGGTTCATTGAGCAAACCATGAAATCTAACAAAAGTGAGTAGTAAAATAAAAGTGTATTGGCCTTTCAGTCGAGCATGGTGGTGGTAGCGTCTTGTTTTCTGGCTGCATGAGTGCTGCCGGCACTAGGGGAGCTGCGGTTCATTGAGAAAACCATGAAATCTAACGCAAGTGAGCCGCAATATGACTGTATTAAGAGCCCTAGAGTCAAGCATTTTGGTGGTAGCATCATGGTTTTGAACTGCACGAGTGCTGCTGGTACTAAGGGAGCTGCGGTTCATCATGGAAAAGATGAATTCCAACAAAAGTAAGACGCAAGATAATTTTTACTAGCCTCTACAGTCGAACATTGTGGTAGTGGCGTCACTGTCTGGAGCCGCATGAGTCCTGGCAACACTAGAAGAGCTGTGGTTCATTGAGAAAACGGTGAAATCTAATACAAGTGAGTAGCAAGATAAATTAACTTGCCCTTACAATCGAGCGTTGTGGTGGTAGAATCATGTTTTTGGACTGCATGAGTGCTGCCGGCACCAGGGGAGCTGAGGTTCATTGAGTAAATCGTGAAATCTAACACAAGTGAGCAGCAATATAACTGTGTTAAGAGCCCTAGAGTCAAGCATTTTCATGGTAGCATCATGGTTTTGGACTGCATGAGTGCTGCCGGCACTAAGGGAGCTGCGGTTCATCGAGGAAAAGATACATTCCAACACAAGTAAGAAGCAAGATAATTTTTACCTGCCCCAACAGTCAAATATTGTGGTAGTGGTGTCACTGTCTGGAGCTGCATGAGTCCTGGCAACACTAGGAGAGCTGTGGTTCATTGAGAAAACTGTGAAATCTAACACAAGTGAGCAGCAAGATCAATTAACTTGCCCTTACAGTCGAGCGTTGTGGTGGTAGCGTCATGTTTTTTGGACTGCATGAGTGCTGCCGGCACTAGGGGAGCTGCGGTTCATTGAGCAAACCATGAAATCTAACACAAGTGAGCAGCAATATAACTGTGTTAAGAGCCCTAGAGTTGAGCATTTTGGTGGTAGCATCATGGTTTTGGACTGCACGAGTGCTGCTGGCACTAGGGGAGCTGAGGTTCATCGAGGAAAAGATACATTCCAACACAAGTAAGAAGCAAGATAATTTTTACCTGCCCCAACAGTCAAATATTGTGGTAGTGGCGTCACTGTCTGGAGCTGCATGAGTCCTGTCAGCACTAGAAAAGCTGCGGTTCATTGAGTAAACTGTGAAATTTAACACAAGTGAGTAGCAAGATAAAAGTGTATTGGCCTTACAGTCGAGCATTGTGGTGGTAGGGTCATGTTTTTGGACTGCATGAGTGCTGCCGGCACCAGGAAGCTGCGGTTCATTGAGCAAACCATGAAATCTAACACACGTGAGCAGCAATATAACTGTGTTAAGAGCCCTAAAGTCGAGCTTTTGGTGGTAGCGTCATATTTTTCGACTGCATGAGTGCTGCCGGCACTAGGGGAGCTGCGGTTCATCGAGGAAAAGATACATTCCAACACAAGTAAGAAGCAAGATAATTTTTACCTGCCCCAACAGTCAAATATTGTGGTAGTGGCGTCACTGTCTGGAGCTGCATGAGTCCTGGCAACACTAGGAGAGCTGTGGTTCATTGAGAAAACTGTGAAATCTAACACAAGTGAGTAGCAAGATAAATTAACTTGCCCTTACAATCGAGCATGGTGGTGGTAGGGTCATGTTTTTTGGACTGCATGAGTGCTGCCGGCACCAGGGGAGCTGCGGTTCATTGAGCAAACCGTGAAATCTAACACAAGTGAGCAGCAATATAACTGTGTTAAGAGCCATAGAGTCGAGCGTTTTGGTGGTAGCATCATGGTTTTGGACTGCATGAGTGCTGGGGAACTGCGGTTCATTGAGGGAAAAAAAATCCAACACAATTAAGAAAGCAAGATAATTGTTGCTTGCCCGAACAGTCGAACATTGTGGTCGTAGCGTCACTTTCTGGAGCTGCATGAGTCCTGGCGGCAGTAGGGGAGCTGCGGTTCATCGAGCAAACCGTGAAATCTAACACAAGTGAGTAGCAAGATAAAAGTGTATTGCCCTTACAGTCGAGCATTGTAGTGGTAGTGTCTTGTTTTTGGACTGCATGAGTGCTGCCAACACCAGGTGAGCTGCGGTTCACTGAGCAAACAATGAAATCTAACACAAGTGGGTAGCAAGATGATTGTCACAGGAAGGTAACGGTGTTTGTTTACAGTCAAGTATCGCCGTGGTGGTGTTGTGGCCTGTGGCTGCACGAGAGCTGCCTGCAATGTGGAGATGCGGTTCACTTAGGGGACATGTCTCACAGTGTCCAAATTTGCGCTCCCTATCATGCTGAAAACATGTCATGCTGCTCAGTTTCCCAAGGGAGGCCATCAAGCACTGCTCCACAATATCACAAGCTAGTAGTCATGCTTCCCCTCGATGAACCGCGGCTCCCCCAGTGCCAGTAGCACCAGTGCCTCCATGGAAATCCCCCCTTCTACCTCCAAGAACTACTCACCCCTAAATCCTCTACACGACACCTCCGCTCCGGACAGGCTAATCTCCTCCAACCTTAGAGGACAAAAGCTACGAACTATGGGAGACAGGTCACAGTCTGTGGAACGCGCTCCCTGACCACCTGATTGCACCACAGACTGTGAAGGCTTTTTAAAAAGGCTAAAAAACACTCTTTAAAAATAAAATAAAAAAAGCCTATTTATATATGTGTCCATACTAGTTCTAGCTATTTGGCTGGTGTAGTTTTTATTTATTATTATTTTTTTTTAATACACTGTAACACTTACACTTAACACTTATAAATACAATCTATTATTATTAATAGCACTCATGCAACCCCACACTGTGACACTTCCACCGGCATGGTTGATCGATTCCGTACTTTTACGCTGAGCAACATGGGAGCCCCAAAAAAAATGTGTGGTTGAGGACCCCCTTAGATGTTCCCAGTTCAGTCAGAGTTCATTTCATCCAAAAAAGGCTTCCATCCACCCCAAGATTGTTTTGGTACTGTGTTTGTTTGTCTCTTTGTGTTTGGACTTCTTTTCTGTTTGAAGACTTTCTTTTTTTTTTTTCGCCCTATTATCCAAAAAAAGCCTTCACGATAAATGCACCCGGCCTTTCTTCTTGGCCGCCGGCTATTTCTGAGAAGAAGGAAGGCGTTGCCGTATAATAAATACAGAGCCGACACTTGGAAGGTAAAAACTCTTGGACTGCAAGTAGTTGGTCGTCTAAAGTTCAATGAAAAATCTGACAAAACCCACTCTTGGTCCAAGTACATATTGTTCATATTGCTCTAATGCATTAGGTAATATCCTTTACATTAGTGGTACTGAAGTAGTTTTATTTGGTACATGGTGAAAGGATGAGTGTGACCAGTAGATGGCAGCCACACATAAGAGATATGTGTAGACTGAAAGTTAAAGTTAAAGTACCAATGATCGTCACATAAACACCCGGTGTGGCGAAATTATTCTCTGCATTTGACTCATCACCCTTGATCACCGCCTGGGAGGTGAGGGGAGCAGTGAGCAGCAGCGGTGGCCACGCCCGGAAATAATTTTTGGTGATTTAACCCCCAATTCCAACTTTTGATGCTGAGTGTCAACCAGGGAGGTAATGGGTCCCATTTTTATAGTCTTTGGTATGACTCGGCCGGGGTTTGAACTCACAACCTACCGATCTTCTGGGCGGACAGTCTAACCACAAGACCACTGAGTAGGATATGACTCAAGTAAACAACACCAAAGTTGTATTTTAGAATCAGAATCCAAATCCGAAATACTTTAGTAATCCCCAAGGGGAAATTAAAAATGTATTCAGCCCAATCCCATTAAAGAACAGACAAAAAAAAACAGGGAGACAGAACAGGATCGCTGCCAACTTCCGGTGAAAAGGTGAAAAAAAGGTCAACACTGGGAAGGGGTGGTGGGGTGGAAAAAAAAAATCAGTCTAAGCCTGGACCACTGGAGAGAGGGTCCAGACTGAGGCAAAGGGGAAAACCTCATAGCCATAGCACACATAAACATATGTGAAAGAGGGAAACAGACACTTTTACACACAACCACAAAAGTAAAAGTAAAACAACAACAAAAAAGGTGCAACATATAGAACATTAAACATGGCGCTCAAAAATCTTTATCAAAATGTTTTAGAAGGACTTTGGTAAGCTATGAAGCCGCACCGCTTGATGTGCTTCAACATGGGAGTATTATTATGGTGTGTGTATAAGGTAAGACATATTATCTGGCATTTTGTTTCGCAATATTACGCAAAAACAACTCTTCTTAGCCTCTGGCACCTGCTGATCTGTATTTGGGATCTGCATAAGTCCTAAAAATTTGCGCGCATCCGGCACTGTAGTCCGTGTCGACTTTGTAGTCGATAAACTTCTTCTTTTTATCCATCTTCTTGTTATGGGACATTCATCCTCCAATGTTGCCACTTCTAATATAAAGTAGTGTAAAGTCCCTACTTATATCTGTCAGTAAACTCGCCATGAAAGCGCTAAAACATACCGGTGTAGTGAGTTTACATTATACACCCAAGGAACTTCAGTTATTAGAGAGTTCCGGTCGGACGATTTTTCACGGGACACATTGTTGGGGAAATGATGCTCTGTTATTGATTGAAGTAAAGTTTGAATGTCATTAAAACAGTTAGCTCTATTTTTTGACACTCCTTCCACTCCCGTCCTTGCACGCTACACCGTTACAAAAAATATGACGGGCAAGAAGACGCTGTCGGAGGTGAACCGCGTAAATAAGACCAGAACCGGAAGCAACTGACAAAAAGCTGTGTAAAACATCATCCATGCAACATTTTGACCAAAGAACCACCATTACATGTTATGTAGACCACAAGGAAGACTTTTCCACTTAGACAAAATAATTATAATATGCTTCCTTTAATGCGCCTTATAATGCGGTGCGCCTTATATATGAAAACGATCAAAAATAGACCATTCATTGGCAGTGCGCCTCATAATCCGGTGTGCCCTATCGTCCGGAAAATACGATTGTGGAGGGGGGCGTGGCCTGAGGGCCTGCCGCGGAACGGGGTGTGAAAGGAACAGCCGCTAAGACAAGGAAGACTTCTCAATTTAGAAAAAATAATTATAATATGCTACCTTTAATGCGTCTTATAATCCGGTGCGCCTTATATAAGAAAACGATCAAAAATAAACCATTCATTGGCAGTGCGCCTCATAATCCGGTGTGCCCTATGGTCCGGAAATTACGATTGTGGAGGGGGGGTGTGGCCTGAGGGCCTGCCGCTGAACGGGGTGTGAAAGGACCGGCCTCGAAGACAGCGACCGGTTGAGTGGATGGCCCAGGTGGGCCTTGTTGGATTAGATAGTACTTTATTAATTCCGTCAGGGGAGTTCCTTCAGGAAAATTACAATTTTCAGCACAATCCCATTCAAGATCAGACAAACATTACAGGGAGACAGAACAGGATCGCTGACGGGTCTGCCGGCTTCCAGCGCCCCTTACAAAAAAGATGAGATACAGGTAAACAAGGTGGGGGGAAAGGGATGAAAAAAATAGAATATTAAAATAAAATAAATTGATTACTTTTACTTGAGTCATATTACTCTAAAGTAACGGTACTCTTACTAAAGTTCAATGTTTGGCTACTCCTCCGACTTGTGCATTTATTTATGCGTACAGTCGGCTCCAAAAAAGTCGGGTCTGGAGTACATTTACTCCTGCTACTACCTACCTCCTCCCGAATTCATAAGTCTCAAGGTTGGCAAGTATAGTCCTTGCACACCCCGTTCCGCTGCAGGCTCGCAGGCCACGCCTCTCTCCACACACCTATTTTTACCCATTAATTGATTACTTTTACTTGAGTCATATTACTCTAAAGTAACGGTACTCTTACTAAAGTTCAATGTTTGGCTACTCCTCCGACTTGTGCACTTATTTACGAGTACAGTCGGCTCCAAAAAAGTCGGGTCTGGAGTACATTTACTCCTGCTACTACCTACCTCCTCCCGAATTCGTAGGTGTCAAGGTTGGCAAGTATGTGAAAGGACCGGCCTCGAAGACAGCGACCGCTTGAGTGGATGGCCCAGGTGGGCCTTGTTAGATTAGATAGTACTTTATTAATTCCGTCAGGGGAGTTCCTTCAGGAAAATTACAATTTTCAGCACAATCCCATTCAAGATCAGACAAACATTACAGGGAGACAGAACAGGATCGCTGACGGGTCTGCCGGCTTCCAGCGCCCCTTACAAAAAAGATGAGATACAGGGAAACAGGGTGGGGGGAAAGGGAGAAAAAAATAGAAGATTAAAATAAAATAAAAAAAAATCGGTCTTAGCCTGGGCCCTGAAGAGAGGGTGCAGACTGAGGCCAAGGGAAAAAAACAACTCATAGCCTCTTCCATGTTTGTAAGAGGGAAACATCAAACATCAAAGAACACAGAGGACATTAAAGACATTAAAGCAGCAGATACAAGCAGACACTTCTACATACAGCTATGAATAAAAAGTAAAAGAAACATATCCACTGTGGTGGCCTCTGCGGTGTGTTCCACGCCATCGTCCGCTGGGGTGGAGGGAGCATGGCCAGAGACAGGAGCAGACCCAACAAAGCAACCAAGACAGCCGACTCCACTCTCGGCCAGTGTCCAGTCCGCATGGATGAGCGAGGATACGTCCAAGGTGACTGAGGTGTCCGACACCTGCTCACCCAGTCAAAACACCACGAAGCCTCTCCGTCCCAGCGCTCAGTGCTAGCTCCGCAGCCCTGTCCCCTCATCCGCATCTCCTCCAATCCCTCCAAATCGACTCCGGTGTGGCAGACACCCAGCAGCTGGTCTCCATGGCCAAAAGGCAGATCCAGAAGTCCACAAACAAAAGCACCACAGAGGTCACGAAAGTGCCACCCCTTGTCACAAAGTCCCAAAGGGTCCCGGATCAAAAGACAAAAAAATATAATAACACATGAAAACAAGAGGGAAACACAAAAAGGATGACACAAGAGCACAGAGCTCCTGCCAACAGCAGCAACTACAGCAGCGCCATCTTGGGAACCAAAATAAATAAATAAATAAAAATTGTTATCTAATCATGTGCTTTGTGGACTTGGAGAAGGCATTCGACCGTGTCCCTCGGGAAGTCCTGTAGGGAGTGCTCAGAGAGTATGGGGTATCGGACTGTCTTATTGTGGCGGTCCGCTTCCTGTACGATCAGTGCCAGAGCTTGGTCCGCATTGCCGGCAGTAAGTCGGACACATTTCCAGTGAGGGTTGGACTCCGCCAAGGCTGTCCTTTGTCACCGATTCTGTTCATAACTTTTATGGACAGAATTTCTAGGCGCAGTCAAGGCGTTGAGGGGTTCCGGTTTGGTAACCGCGGGATTAGGTCTCTGCTTTTTGCAGATGATGTGGTCCTGATGGCTTCATCTGGCCGGGATCTTCAGCTCTCACTGGACCGGTTCGCAGCCGAGTGTGAAGCGATTGGGATGAGAATCAGCAACTCCATGTCCGAGTCCATGGTTCTAGCCCAGAAAATGGTGGAGTGCCATCTCCGGGTTGGGGAGAAGACCCTGCCCCAAGTGGAGGAGTTCAAGTACCTAGGAGTCTTGTTCACGAGTTGGGGAAGAGTGGATCGTGAGATCGACAGGCGGATCGGTGCGGCGTCTTCAGTAATGCGAACGTTGTATCGATCCGTTGTGGTGAAGAAGGAGCTGAGCCGGAGGGCAAAGCTCTCAATTTACCGGTCGATCTACGTTCCCATCCTCACCTATGGTCATGAGCTTTGGGTCATGACCGAAAGGATAAGATCACGGGTACAAGCGGCCAAAATTAGTTTCCTCCGCCGTGTGGCGGGTCTCTCCCTTAGAGATAGGGTGAGAAGCTCTGCCATCCGGGAGGAACTCAAAGTAAAGCCGCTGCTCCTTCACATGGAGAGGAGCCAGATGAGGTGGTTCGGGCATCTGGTCAGGATGCCACCCGAACGCCTCCCGAGGGAGGTGTTTAGGGCACGTCCAACCGGTAGGAGGCCACGGGGAAGACCCAGAACACGTTGGGAAGACTATGTCTCCCGGCTGGCCTGGGAACGCCTCGGGATCCCCCGGGAAGAGCTAGACGAAGTGGCTGGGGAGAGGGAAGTCTGGGCTTCCCTGCTTAGGCTGCTGCCCCCGCGACCCGACCTCGGATAAGCGGAAGATGATGGATGGATGGATGTTATCTAATCACCCGTCGCCTTTATTAGCAGCAGCCGGGACGAGACACGGGGGTTGGAACGCCTAAATTAGACTGCTGGAAACCAATTACAGATAAACAAAAAAGACTGTATTCAAACAGGGGTCATGGGGGATCTTTCGGACTCAGGAGAACCCTCACGGCAAAGAGACTCGTTACATTATGTGGAAAATGTCCTACTCTACTGCCATTATTACAAATGAATAGGAATTAAAGTAGAAAGAGTGCAATGCTGTCCCTTCAATAGATTGTGGGGACTGAGCCGCGTCGTGTTGAACATGTTACAAGGAAATAACTCACCAGGTGGTTGACCTGTTACAATAAATCCCCCTGATGTCGGAGCAGACAGGGGTCCTGTGGTAAGATTTATCCGGCGGCATGTTGTTGTTGTTTTTTTTGTATCCACATATCCCAGAAGGGAGGCAAAGCTACACGTGTGTTCTGCAGGCTTAAGGAGACCCGCGAGGCCATTTAAGTGTTCAAAATCCCTCTTCTAAATGATCCCAACATCTGCAAGGAAGCTTACCAAAACAGTCTACAGTCGCGATCAAAAGTTTACATACACATAAAGAACATCACGTAAGGTAAGGTCAGGTAGGTAAGTCTTTATTGTTATTGTGAAGGGAAGTGAATTATATTTATATAGCGCTTTTCTCTAGTGACTCAAAGCGCTTTACATAGTGGAAGCCAATATCTAAGTTATATTTAAACCAGTGTGGGGGGCACTGGGAGCAGGTGGGTAAAGTGTCTTGCCCAAGGACACAACGGCAGTGACAGTGAGGGGGTCCGGTCCGATGACCATGGATGAAGTACTGGCTGTCCAGAGTCGAGACCCAGGATGGACCGCTCGTCGGGACCCAGGATGGACCGCTCGCCTGTATCGGTTGGGGACATCTCTACGCTGCTGGTCCGCTTGAGATGGTTTCCTGTGGACGGGACTCTCGCTGCTGTCTTGGATCCGCTTGAACTGAACTCTCGCGGCTGTGTTGGAGCCACTATGGATTGAACTTTCACAGTATCATGTTAGACCCGCTCGACATCCATTGATTTCGGTCCCCTAGAGAGGGCGGGGTTGCCCACATCTGAGGTCCTCTCCAAGGTTTCTCATAGTCAGCATTGTCACTGGCGTCCCACTGGATGTGAATTCTCTCTGCCCACTGGGTGTGAGTTTTCCTTGCCCTTTTGTGGGTTCTTCCGAGGATGTTGATAGACCTCCTTTTTAGACCAGTTGATCTGCCGCTTCTTTTCTTTCTCCTATGTCCCCCGCTCCCTTGTGGAGGGGGTCCGGTCCGATGACCATGGATGAAGTACTGGCTGTCCAGAGTCGAGACCCAGGATGGACCGCTCGTCGGGACCCAGGATGGACCGCTCGCCTGTATCGGTTGGGGACATCTCTACGCTGCTGGTCCGCTTGAGATGGTTTCCTGTGGACGGGACTCTCGCTGCTGTCTTGGATCCGCTTTGAACTGAACTCTCGCGGCTGTGTTGGAGCCACTATGGATTGAACTTTCACAGTATCATGTTAGAACCGCTCGACATCCATTGCTTTCGGTCCCCTAGAGAGGGGGGTGGTTGCCCACATCTGAGGTCCTCTCCAAGGTTTCTCATAGTCAGCATTGTCACTGGCGTCCCACTGGATGTGAATTCTCCCTGCCCACTTGGTGTGAGTTTTCCTTGCCCTTTTGTGGGTTCTTCCGAGGATGTTGTAGTCGTAATGATTTGTGCAATCCTTTGAGACATTTGTGATTTGGGGCTATATAAATAAACATTGATTGATTGATTGATTGATTGACTAGGATGACGGAAGCGGGAATCGAACCTGCAACCCTCAAGTTGCTGGCACGGCCGCTCTACCAACCAACCGAGCTATGCCGCCCCTAATAGCCAATCACGGCACCCACCTGTTCCCAATTAGCCCGTTCACCAAACGAGTCTTTGAACGGGCATCCCTCAACTTTCTCACTCTTTTTTGCCACTTGTGCCAACGTTCTTGAAACGCGTCGCGGGCATCAGATTCCAAATCAGCTAATATTTGCAATAAAATAAACCATTTTGAACGTGAAATATCTCGTCTTTGCAGTCAATTCGATTGAATTTAAGTCGCATTCCCTTTTTAATCAACAGTTACACAACGTGACAACTTCACGGCTTTTGGGGTTATGTAAATAGTCGTGAAAAAAAAAAAAAAGAACTTGCTATAAATGAGGAGAAGGTGTGTCCAGAATCTAGGACTGCACTGTAGGTCAATCGTCACTAGAAAAATAACCCACATGACACATTTTGTTATTGCAACAAGTACAATCAATATTTTGTTTACAGTACAAAACCGTTCAAGATTAGACAAACAAATAACAAATAGTGAGCAGCAGGGGTATCAAACTCAAATAGAGTGGGCCAAAATGTTCAACTGAACAAAGCCACGGGCCAAGCTTGAACAAATTAACCTTTTAATAGGGACCTGCGGGGTTTGGTGATAGCAGGGGGGGGGGCGTCCCGGAAGAGTTAGTGCTGCAAGGGCTTCTGGGTATTTCTTCTGTTGCGTTACGGCGCGGGTGTTCTCCCGAAATGTGTTCGTCATTATTACTTGGTGTGGGTTCACAGTGTGGCGCTTATTTGTAACAGTGTTGGCATTGTTAATACGGCCACCCTCAGTGTGCCCTGTATGGCTGTTGACCAAGTATGCCTTGCATTCACTCTTGTGTGTCATAAAGCCGCATATATAATGTGACGGGGCCGGCGGAGGAAAAGCAGACGTGACCACAGGTTGCAGAGAACGCTAAAGGCACGCCCCCAATATTGTCGTCCGCGTGGAAATTGGGAGAAATCCGGGAGAGTGGTTGCCCCGGGAGATTTTCGGGAGGGGTACTGAACTTCGGGAGTCTCCTGGGGAAATTGGGAGGGTTTACAAGTATGAGTATTAGCGGTGAATGAGGTGTTAGAGCGAAACCGCCGCTGTATAACACCGGCGGGCCAGCTCTAATGTTAATTTGACATTGCCTCAAGGGCCAAATGAAATTACAGGGAGGGCCAAATTTGGCCCGCGGGCCAGAGTTTGACACCCATGGTGTACAGCAGGGGTGCCCACACTTTTTCTGCAGGCGAGCTACTTTTCAATTGACCAACTCGAGGGGATCTACCTCATTTATATTTATCTATTTATGAAAGAGACATTTTTGTAAACAAGTTAAATGTGTTTAATGATAATACAAGCATGTGTAACACATATAGATGTCTTTCTTTCACGAAGACAAGAATATAAGTTGGTGTATTACCTGATTCTGATGACTCGCATTGATTGGAATCAGACAGTAATGATGATAACGCCCACATTTTCAAATGGAGGAGAAAAAAAGTTGTCCTTTCTGTACAATACCACATGAAAGTGGTTGGTTTTTGGCATCTAATTCATCCAGCTTCCATACACTTTACAAGAAAAACATTGGCGGCAAATTCCGTAGCTTGCTTGATTGACATTCACGACACCCGAGGGTCTTGTGAGATGACGCTGGCTGCTGCCAGTTCATTATTATGAAAATATGACCGAGAGGAAGGCGAGAAACACTTTTTATTTCAACAGACTTTCGCGCCGTACCTTCCGTCAAAACTCTAAAGGCCGACTGCACATTTCCTATCTTCACAATAAAAGCCCTGCTTCATGCTGCCTGCGCTAACAAAATAAGAGTCTCGGAAAGCTGGCGTGCACAAGTGATGTGCACGCCAGCTTTCTGAGGGATCGCTTGTGCACGCCAGTTTTCCGAGACTCTGTATTTAGTTAGCGCAGGCAGCATGAAGCAGGGCTTTTATTGTGAAGATAGGAAATGTGCAGTCGGCCTTTAGAGTTTTGACGGAAGGTACGGCGCGAGAGTCTGTTGAAATAAAAAGTGTTTCTCGCCTTCCTCTCGGTCATATTTTCATAATAATGATCTTGCAGCAGCCAGCGTCATCTCACAAGACCCTCCGGTACCGTGAATGTCATTTAAGTGACGTCTTGGTGAAGATTGATGATCACTAATTTTTAGGTCTATTTTTTTTAAAAGCCTGGCTGGAGATCGACTGACACACCCCCCGCGGTCGACTGGTAGCTCGCGATCGACGTAATGGGCACCCCTGGTGTACAGGGTTACAGAACAGGAACGCTGATGGCTCGCCACGAGGCGCCCCGTAAAAGATGGGAAAAGGTCAAATGCTGGGGAAGAAGATGAGTAAAAAATACAATCTGGACTGGGCTCCTAAAGGGAGCCAAGTCTGGAGTGGGAAAAAAAACCTCCGTGCAATGCACACATAAACAAGTTACAAACCCCATTTCCATATGAGTTGGGAAACTGTTAGATGTAAATATAAACAGAATACAATGATTTGCAAATCATTTTCAACCCATATTCAGTTGAATATGCTACAAAGACAACATATTTGATGTTCAAACTGATAAACATTTTTTTTTTTCAAATAAACATTAACTTTAGAATTTGATGCCAGCAACACAGGACAAAGAAGTTGGGAAAGGTGGCAATATGTACTGATAAAATAAAGAATGCTCATCAAACACTTATATGGAACATCCCACAGGTGTGCAGGCGAATTGGGAACAGGTGGGTCCCATGATTGGGTATAAAAACAGCTTCCATGAAATGCTAAGTAACCCACAAACAAGGATGGAGTGAGGGTCACCAATTTGTAAGCAAATTGTCCAACAGTTTTAGAAGTTACAACAGTGTGGCTTCGTAAAAAAAAAAGAGTCCTGGCCCGCCTGCAGTCCAGACCTGTCTCCCATAGAAAATGTGTGGTGCATTATGAAGCGTAAAATACGACAGCGGAAAGACTGTTGAACGACTGAAGCTGTACATAAAACAAGAATGGGAAAGAATTCCACTTTCAAAACTTCAACAATTAGTTTCCTCAGTTCCCAAACGTGTATTCAATCAATGTTTACTTATATAGCCCTAAATCACTAGTGTCTCAAAGGGCTGCACAAACCACCACGACATCCTCGGTAGGCCCACATAAGGGCAAGGAAAACTCACACCCAGTGGGACATCGGTGACAATAATGACCCAGTGGGACGTCGGTGACAATAATGACTATGAGAACCTTAGAGAGGAGGAAAGCAATGGATGTCGAGCGGGTCTAACATGATACTGTGAAAGATCAATCCACAATGGATCCAACACAGTCGCGAGAGTCCAGTCCAAAGCGGATCCAACACAGCAGCGAGAGTCCCGTTCACAGCGGAGCCAGCAGGAAACCATCCCAAGCGGAGGCGGATCAGCAGCGCAGAGATGTCCCCAGCCGATACACAGGCAAGCAGTACATGGCCACCGGATCGGACCGGACCCCCTCCACAGGGGAGAGTGGGACATAGAAGAAAAAGAAAAGAAACAGCAGATCAACTGGTCTAAAAAGGGAGTCTATTTAAAGGCTAGAGTATACAAATGAGTTTTAAGGTGAGACTTAAATGCTTCTATTGAGTGTTGTTAAAAGAAAAGGTGATGTAACACAGTGGTGAACATGCCCTTTCCCAACTACTTTGGCACGTGTTGTGATGACTCTTGTTCAGCATGGTTTTCCCGTGGATGCGTCGAAGCAGAACACAGCAAAGGTAAGATATTATGTATTTATTAAATAATAAAAAGGCTAGGAACAAAAACACTGGTGTAAAGAGAAGCCAAACAAATGACGCTAGTGTGAGAACTAGGAAATACGGAATGAGAAACTAAGATGGCACAAAGGCACACAAAAACAGAAAAACAATTCCTTAGCATGAGAGCTGGAAATAAACAAATGGCTTAGCGTGAAAGCTAGCGAGAATATACATACGAAGATGAAGGTCTAGAGTCGTCACTGTTGCGCCTGGGCAAATTAGGATCCGTGAATGAGTGAACAGAAGGGCTGGCTTATAAAGGAGGGTGATAACAAGAAACAGGTGTGCAGTGACCGTGATTAGCAAGTGGACTGAGGAGTAACCATAGCGATGGACAAAACGGGAAATAAACGGGTCAGTGTGAAGATCCGAGTAACGGATCGCAACAGTGTTGTGGCCATGAAATTCTAAGTTAATTATTATTTGCAAAAAAATATATATGTTTATGTGTTTGAACATCAAATATGTTGTCTTTGTAGCATATTCAACTGAATATGGGTTGAAAAGGATTTGCAAATCACTGTATTCCGTTCATATTTACATCAAACACAATTTCCCAACTCATATGGAAACAGGGTTTGCTTGGTGTTCCTGGAATTAAAAGCCTAACCTTTACTCCTCCAAAAACATTGCTGGGTATTGTGGCCAAACAGCTCAATTTTTTTCTTCATCTGACAGCAGGATTTGCTCACATTTTCAGTAGACCCCTAATAAATTCATAAAAGAGCCAAACTTCATGAATGTTCTTCTTTTTGTGACGGTGACAGTCGCTTCCTGTCGTGTGGGTTCCCAGGACCACCAAGGAAGGACATTTTGCACAAGGAAAGAAGATTGAGTTGTTCCTTTGTGTCCTTTTTGAGTCCCACTGGCTCTTTCAAGTTTGGGCACGGCTGCAAAAAAAACCTGAAGAACTTGACAGTTGATAACCGGTTGCGTCTTCGGAGTCCACACAAGAGCTGTCTTCCTTCCTCTTAGCAGCATGTCAAAAAGGGGTGACTGACTGACTGAAGCTCAAACATTTTAAGAATGTGTTCTGGGCAGGTGAACAGGTGAACTCAATCAAGCCAATCTGGTGGAAGCAGGTGGAGATGTTCCGCCCTCAGCTCTCACTGTTGCCCCTTCAGGCCTGGAGTGTGCTCTGCAAATCGGTGGTGATTTTTCTGCTCTGTCTTTTGACTTGACAAGCAGGTTTGACTCTGGTTTATTTTTCAATAAACAGGCTTTAGCGCGGGTCGGATCGGTTTGCAGCTGCTCCTTTCCGCCGATCGCTCACCGTCAGGCTTGGACTGTGGATGTTTTTGCTTCCTCGAAGCAAGGATGATGTGGGACGAGTCAGGCATGAATGTAAGTACATGATATTTATTAACTAAACAAACAAACTACAAAAAGGCAAACCAAGGACGCGCTCTGTGGCGGATAATAATCTAGACTAAACTTAAAACAAAACAGCACAATGGCATGACTTCATACAAATGAACAAACGATACTATCATCAATCAATCAATCAATGTTTATTTATATAGCCCCAAATCACAAATGTCTCAAAGGACTGCACAAATCATTACGACTACAACATCCTCGGAAGAACCCACAAAAGGGCAAGGAAAACTCACACCCAGTGGGCAGGGAGAATTCACATCCAGTGGGACGCCAGTGACAATGCTGACTATGAGAAACCTTGGAGAGGACCTCAGATGTGGGCAACCCCCCCCCCCCCTCTAGGGGACCGAAAGCAATGGATGTCGAGCGGGTCTAACATGATACTGTGAAAGTTCAATCCATAGTGGCTCCAACACAGCCGCGAGAGTTCAGTTCAAAGCGGATCCAAGACAGCAGCGAGAGTCCCGTCCAAAGGAAACCATCTCAAGCGGAGGCGGATCAGCAGCGTAGAGATGTCCCCAACCGATACACAGGCAAGCGGTCCATCCTGGGTCCCGACGAGCGGCCCATCCTGGGTCTCGACTCTGGACAGCCAGTACTTCATCCATGGTCATCGGACCGGACCCCCTCCACAAGGGAGGGGGGGACATAGGAGAAAAAAGAAAAGAAGCGGCAGATCAACTGGTCTAAAAAGGGAGTCTATTTAAAGGCTAGAGTATACAGATGAGTTTTAAGGTGAGACTTAAATGCTTCTACTGAGGTAGCATCTCGAACTGTTACCGGGAGGGCATTCCAGAGTACTGGAGTCCGAACGGAAAACGCTCTATAGCCCGCAGACTTTTTTTGGGCTCTAGGAATCACTAATAAGCCGGAGTCTTTTGAACGCAGATTTCTTGCCGGGACATATGGTACAATACAATCGGCAAGATAGGCTGGAGCTAGACCGTGTAGTATTTTATACGTAAGTAGTAAAACCTTAAAGTCACATCTTAAGTGCACAGGAAGCCAGTGCAGGTGAGCCAGTACAGGTATATATGTATGTATATATGTATATAAAGGTATATACAGTACAGGCGTAATGTGATCAAACTTTCTTGTTCTTGTCAAAAGTCTAGCAGCCGCATTTTGTACCAACTGTAATCTTTTAATGCTAGACATGGGGAGACCCGAAAATAATACGCTACAGTAATCGAGGCGAGACGTAACAAACGCATGGATAATGATCTCGGCGTCTTTAGTGGACAAAATGGAGCGAATTTTAGCGATATTACGGAGATGAAAGAAGGCCGTTTTAGTAACGCTTTTAATGTGTGACTCAAAGGAGAGAGTTGGGTCGAAGATAATACCCAGATTCTTTACCGTGTCGCCTTGTTTAATTGTTTGGTTGTCAAATGTTAGAGTTAGATAGTAGATTAGATTAGATAGTACTTTATTTATTCCGTCAGGAGAGTTCCTTCAGGAAAATTAAAATTTTCAGCACAATCCCATTCAAGTTTAGACAAACATTACAGGGAGACAGAACAGGATCGCTGACGGGTCTGCCGGCTTCCAGCGCCCCTTACAAAAACGATGAGATAAAGGTAAACAAGGGGGGGGGAATAGAAAATTAAAATAAAATTTAAACAATCGGTCTTTGCCTGGGCCCTGGAGAGGAGGTGCAGACTGAGGCCAAGGGAAAAAAACAAATAAATAAAAAAAATAAAAAAAAATCATAACCATGGTACACATCCCTCTTTCATGTGTGTAAGAGGGAAACATCAAACATCAAAGAACACAGAGGACATTAAAGACATTAAAGCAGCAGATAGCAAGCACATTAAAGCAGAGTTGTATTATTAAATAGAGGTCGGTGTCTAGCAGGACCGATAATCAGCATTTCCGTTTTTTTGGCATTAAGCTGCAAAAAATTAGCGGACATCCATTGTTTAATTTCATTAAGACACGCCTCCAGCTGACTACAATCCGGCGTGTTGGTCAGCTTTAGGGGCATGTAGAGTTGGGTGTCATCAGCATAGCAGTGAAAGCTAACACCGTATTTGCGTACAAATGTATGTCAACTTTTGATCGGAACTGTAGAGGGAGGAGAAATTCCGGGTGTTGTCGCATTTGACCGTGGATCAGCGTCCGGGCGACGATTCAATTCCACTCGAGTCGGGTTCCAAAAAAGTGCCGAAAGGCCTCTCACCGGCATCTCCACATCCTCAACAGGTTTATCGTCGCACGCTCTATGGCGAGGGGATTTACTCCGTATTAGCCGGCATATGCTGGAATGTTCCGCTCGGAAGCAATATTACCTCAATCCTCTGCGGTGCGTTCAAACGGCGATAAAGAGGCAAGACGTGTGCGAGCGCCCCTGACCGTTATGTCCTCATATGTAATGGCCAGCAGCCGTAGAGAGACAATTAATTGAATAAATCAAAAGGCGAACCTTATATATTTATAAGCATCTAATAACGCTGTTAGTCTTGTTTGACGTCGCCTTTATTGGCGGCGTAGATCTTTAGCGAAGGGAAAATCACATTAAAAGCACACCGAGAATACCACGATTTTGTAATTTAGAGAGGCTTCCTGGAGGTGCGTCGCACAAACAACACGCTAAACCAGCGTTTCTCAAAGTGTGGGGCGGGCCCCACCTGTGGGGAATAGAGACATGACAGGTGAGGGAATTTCACTTAAAAACAATTTTTTTATTATTATATTCTTGCGGCGGCAATGACCAAGAAGTACGCGGAGTTGGAATATAATTACAACACTTTATGTACATATTTATATCATATTTACATGTTTATATAATATGTAACTACAAGCTCCATTCACAGACAGAGTCCCATTGCTTTTGTGAGCGGTCGAGCGAGTCAAAAGCCGAAATTTTTTTACATTTTTTATTCGTGGCGGCCGTAGTTCTTTTGTGGCGAAATCATCAAAACGATCAGAGAATCTGGAGAAATCACTGCACTTGAGCGATGATATTACGGACCTTTGATCCCTCAGGCGGTACTGCGTCAAAAACCGACATCGGTGTGTAAAGGATATCACCACATGGGCTCAGGAACATTTCATAAAACCACTGTCAGTGACAACAGTTGGTCGCTACATCTGTAAGTGCAAGTTAAAACTCTGCTATGCAAAGCGAAACCCATTTATCAACAACACCCAGGAACGGCGCCGGCTTCGCTGGGCCTGAGCTCATCTAAGATGGACTGATGCAAAGTGGAAAAGTGTTCTGTGGTCTGACGAGTCTACATTTCAAATTATATTTGGAAACTATGGACGTGGTGTCCCCCGGAACAAATAGGAAAATAACCATCCGGATTATTGTAGGCGCAAAGTTGAAAAGCCAGCATCTGTGATGGTATGGGGGTGTATTAGTGCCCAAGGCATGGGTAACTTACACATCTGTGAGGGCACTAAAAGGCCCATACAGGTTTTGGAGCAATATATTTTGTCATCCAAGCAACGTTATCATGGACGCCCCTGCTTATTTCAGCAAGACAAGTGTTAGAACAGCGTGGCTTCGTAGTAAAAGAGTTCGAGTACTATTCTGGCCCGCCTGCAGTCCAGACCTGTCTCCCAACGAAAATGTAACAATAGACAAAACTAATAAACTATAGAATGGTGTGTGTCAAAAACCCAAGAGTGTGTATGGTGTAAGACTAATAATAATAATAATGATAATGGATTTGATTTATATCGCGCTTTTCAATTGTTAGATACTCAAATCACTCACAGAGAAGTGGGAACCCATCATTCATTCACACCTGGTGGTGGTAAGCTACATCTGTAGCCACAGCTGCCCTGGGGTAGACTGACGGAAGCGTGGCTGCCATTCTGCGCCAAAGGCCCCTCCGACCACCACCTATCTTTCATTCATCATTCATTCACTAGTGTGAGCGGCACCGGTGGGCTAGGGTAAAGTGTCCTGCCCAAGGACACAACGGCAGCGATTTGGATGTCAATAGGTGAGAAGCGAACCTGCAACCCTCAGGTTTCTGGCACGGCCGCTCTACCCACTACGCCATGCCGCCCCAAGACTAGGTGAAGTATTTAATTGGAGCGTTTTACCATAAGTGTTGGAAACGCGTTGCTGTCAGACAAGGGCGAGGCAAGCAGGATTGTTCGGGGGCGGAAGCGAGGCGTCAGAGTCCAGGGGCGAGCGAGGAGTCGAGGAACGAGGGAGTCTGTCGAAAATCCAGGGCAACGGAAGGAAAACACTGCTGAAACACGGGAAATGACAAAGGAAACATCAAGCTACGGAGAGGAAACAAAAATAGCGCATCAAGCTTCGCTTACGGTTCACCATCTGAGAACTAAGTTCCTGCGAGGATCCCTGGGTCCAACTGGTCTTTTAAGCAGCTTGCCCTCATCAATTCCAGGTGTGTCAGATGTAGATTGCTGCCGGCTGCGGCGGAGAGTGAGCGAGGTCCGCCTGATGAGCGCGGGGGCGTGTCCGAGCGTGCTGGCAGCTGAGAGAGCGCATGTGGGCGTGGCCCGCGGTGCGCTCGTCATGAGGCACCGATGAGGACGCATTGGAATGCGCTCAAGTTAGACTTTTTCTAATCTATGCAAGGACAAAACTTCTTGTCTGAGGGGTGGCCTCAGCCACAGATGTTATCTTTGTTTTAGCCCGCTAACAGCCAAGGACTTCAAGGACCTCAACGAAGACAAGATGACAACACGCAGGCGAAGCAGAGACTTCAAGGACCTCAACGAAGATAAGATGACAACACGCATATGAAGCCCATTCCATCACGTACTGTGCATCCTGGACCCGATTTGCATAATATATGTGACCACTCCTCTTAGAGGCGGCCTCAGTGATGTTGACGTTGGAACTCTGAATAAAAAGAGGGACGAGGGAGCTGAACCTTAGAGCGTAGGGCGAGACTGGGACTAAGTGTTCAGCGCCATGTGTTCTCCTCATGAGCTAAATTGAACTCTGTCTCTGCATGATTCTTTGCTTCTTGTCTGATTAATAGATGTCATCGGTGTTTGAACCTGACACCACGCCAAGTTCCTTCACGCCATGTCCGGTCCAGTTCACTCGGGAAAACAATCCACGCAGTAAAATGCATCAAAGTCCACATCTTGACGGAAGAAGATGGAAGAGATGGTTGGATTATCAAGTTCTCCATAACGGGTCGAGAGAAAATTCTGTCTTCCGTCGGGGGGTCATGACAGGAAATAACCGAGAAGGACGTCCAGGTCCGGGGGAAAAGCCGCTTTACTGCAAGTCACGACATGTTCTGTATGCAATCAGAGTTACGTAAGAGACACAAATGAATTAATTAGGCACAATAACATGTCATTTGCATTCACTTGAGTGTGGAAGTGGGCGAGAGGCTTTGTGGGAATGTAACCCCGCCCCATGCATCCTGGACCTGCTTTGCATAGTATATGTGACCACTCCTTTTAGAGGCGGCCTCAGTGATGTTGACGATGGAACTCTGAATAAAAAGAGGGACGAGGGAGCTGAACCTTAGAGCGTAGGGCGAGACTGGGACTAAGTGTTCAGCGCCATGTGTTCTCCTCATGAGCTAAATTGAACTCTGTCTCTGCATGACTCTTTGCTTCTTGTCTGATTAATAGATGTCATCGGTGTTTGAACCTGACACCACGCCAAGCTCCTTCACGCCATGTCCGGTCCAGTTCACTCGGGAAAACAATCCACGCAGTAAACTGCATCAAAGTCCACGTCTTGACGGAAGAAGACGGATGAGATGTTTGGATTATCAAGTTCTCCATAGCGGGTCGAGAGAAAATTCTGTCTTCCGTCGGGGGGTCATGACAGGAAATAACCGAGATGGACGTCCAGGTCCGGGGGAAAAGCCGCTTTACTGCGAGTCACGACATGTTCTGTATGCAATCAGAGTTACGTAAGAGACACAAATGAATTAATTAGGCACAATAACATGTCATTTGCATTCACTTGAGTGTGGAAGTGGGCGAGAGGCTTTGTGGGAATGCAACCCCGCCCCATGCATCCTGGACCTGCTTTGCATGATATATGTGACCACTCCTTTTAGAGGCGGCCTCAGTGATGTTGACGTTGGAACTCTGAATAAAAAGAGGGACGAGGGAGCTGAACCTTAGAGCGTAGGGCGAGACTGTGACTAAGTGTTCAGCGCCATGTGTTCTCCTCATGAGCTAAATTGAACTCTGTCTCTTCATGATTCTTTGCGTCTTGTCTGACTAATAGATGTCATCGGTGTTTGAACCTGCCACCACGCCAAGTTCCTTCACGGCGGTTCAGTTCACTTGGGAAAACAATCCACGCAGTAAACTGCATCAAAGTCCACGTCTTGACGGAAGAAGATGGATGAGATGTTTGGATTATCAAGTTCTCCATAAGTGGTCGAGAGAAAATTCTGTCTTCCGTCGGGGGGTCATGACAGGAAATAACCGAGATGGACGTCCAGGTCCGGGGGAAAAGCCGCTTTACTGCGAGTCACGACATGTTCTGTATGCAATCAGAGTTACGTAAGAGACACAAATGAATTAATTAGGCACAATAACATGTCATTTGCATTCACTTGAGTGTGGAAGTGGGCGAGAGGCTTTGTGGGAATGCAACCCCGCCCCATGCATCCTGGACCTGCTTTGCATAGTATATGTGACCACTCCTTTTAGAGGCGGCCTCAGTGATGTTGACGTTGGAACTCTGAATAAAAAGAGGGACGAGGGAGCTGAACCTTAGAGCATAGGGCGAGACTGTGACTAAGTGTTCAGCGCCATGCGTTCTCCTCATGAGCTAAATTGAACTCTGTCTCTGCATGATTCTTTGCTTCTTGTCTGATTAATAGATGTCATCGGTGTTTGAACCTGACACCACGCCAAGTTCCTTCACGCCATGTCCGGTCCAGTTCACTCGGGAAAACAATCCACGCAGTAAAATGCATCAAAGTCCACGTCTTGACGGAAGAAGACGGATGAGATGTTTGGATTATCAAGTTCTCCATAGCGGGTCGAGAGAAAATTCTGTCTTCCGTCGGGGGGTCATGACAGGAAATAACCGAGAAGGACGTCCAGGTCTGGGGGAAAAGCCGCTTTACTGCGAGTCACGACATGTTCTGTATGCAATCAGAGTTACGTAAGAGACACAAATTAATTAATTAGGCACAATAACATGTCATTTGCATTCACTTGAGTGTGGAAGTGGGCGAGCGGCTTTGTGGGAATGCAACCCCGCCCCAAGCATCCTGGACCTGCTTTGCATAGTATATGTGACCACTCCTTTTAGAGGCGGCCTCAGTGATGTTGACGTTGGAACTCTGAATAAAAAGAGGGACGAGGGAGCTGAACCTTAGAGCGTAGGGCGAGACTGTGACTAAGTGTTCAGCGCCATGTGTTCTCCTCATGAGCTAAATTGAACTCTGTCTCTGCATGATTTTTTGCGTCTTGTCTGACTAATAGATGTCATCGGTGTTTGAACCTGACACCACGCCAAGTTCCTTCACGCCGGTCCAGTTCACTTGGGAAAACAATCCACGCAGTAAACTGCATCAAAGTCCACGTCTTGACGGAAGAAGACGGATGATATGTTTGGATTATCAAGTTCTCCATAAGGGGTCGAGAGAAAATTCTGTCTTCGGTCGGGGGGGTCATGACAGGAAATAACCGAGATGGACGTCCAGGTCCGGGGGAAAAGCCGCTTTACTGCGAGTCACGACATGTTCTGTATGCAATCAGAGTTACGTAAGAGACACAAATGAATTAATTAGGCACAATAACATGTCATTTGCATTCACTTGAGTGTGGAAGTGGGCGAGAGGCTTTGTGGGAATGCAACCCCGCCCCATGATACCTTCACCCAAGCCTGAAAGATGCTTCATCAACCCCCCAATGGGAAACGCTTCCTCTGCTGTTAACCCACTTAATCTCAGCTCCCCAAACACCCCCACCCTTGTGATGTCAGAATCAGCAAAAGCGAAGCAAGATGGAGGGAAGGCGTCTCCCCTCCCAGGACATTTGGATATGTGCTCCTTCATGCTCTCAGGCATGTGAAGACAGGGGTGAATATTGGAATGTTAATGTATGGCGGCCCATGTGAAGCGCTGCATAAAAGAAATCATGAGCTGGGAGGACATCAGCAGAGCAGGCAGAGCTGAGAATGGAAAAAAAAATACATACAATAAAAAAAAGAAACAAAGCTCGGCGGCTTTGGAACGCTTCTGGCCTGGAGGGATGAGAGTGGCTGGGCCGCAGGTGCACAAGAAGGCTGCTGTTAGGTCAGTCAGTGTGTTAAACATCGATCGAAAAGAGAAGCAGTGACCTGTTGGACCCCGAAGATTCTCTCCTCCGTCTGGAGATTAACCGTGATCCCGTCATGGCGACAATGAATTTGGAATTTTTAACAATTTTATGGCCGCTTAGCAACAGACAGAAGGGTAAACAGCAGAAATGTGGTAGTTTTTCCTTCATTATTTTGTATTATTTTTATTTGTGTTCATTAAATATATATATATATATATATATATGTATGTATGTATGTATGTATGTATGTATGTATGTATATATATATATATATATATATATATATATATATATATGTATGTATGTATGTATGTATGTATGTATATATATATATATATATATATATATATATATATATATACATATAATGACTTTTATTTCTGTCAAATAAGGCCATATATATATATATTTTTTTTTTTGGAATATATATTTTTTATATGCATACATATACAGTATATGTAAATACATATTTATATACATGTATATATATATTTATATATATATACATATATATGTATATAAATATATATATATAACCTTTATATATATATATATATACATATATATATATTTATGTATATAACTTTGTATTATATATATACAAATATATATATATATTTTTTTATATATATATTTTTTATATGCATACATATTATATGTATATATATATGTATATACATAGATATTTTTTTTTATATATGTACATATAAATGTATAAAAATATATATATATAACTTTTTTTATTATATATATATACATATTTATATATATAACTTTGTATTATATATATACACATATATATATATTTTTTATATATATTTTTTATATGCATACATATATATATATATATATATATTTATATACATATATATATTTTTTTATATATATATACATATATATGTATATAAATATATATATAACTTTTTTTATCATATATATCTATATATATTTATATATATAACTTTCTATTATATATATACAAATATGTATATATATATATGTATATATATATACATATATATATATTAGTTATAGTTAAAACACTTATATAAGACTTTTAAAGTAATTTTGATAGTAGGCTAATACAGCTACTATATAGACACTTTGTCAAACATGGACTTGGACTTAGATTGTTTCTTCGATGCAGAGAACATTTAGGACGAGCCAGGGGTGAAGGTGAGTACATATTTATGGATATTCTAACCAAACTACACAAAAAGGCAAATAAAGGGCGCGCACAGTGGCGGAGAACAAATACTTGGCTACAAAAACAAATGATTAGAACAAAGGCTGTAAACTAAAAACATTTTTAAAAAAAACACTTGCGCTGTGACATGAATAACAAACCAAAAACTTGCACTGAGGCATAAATACAAAACTTAAGTGGTGTGGTCAAAAACGAACAGCAAGGCATGAAGGTGGGTACATGGAAATGTGGGTAAGGTAGGTACTTGGAGATGTGGGCAAAGTGGGGTTGCCACCCTGAACACTTGGTAACTGTGGTTTAAATAGTAGCTAGGATAATGATTAGCAGGTGTGAGAACTGAGGACCGGGGCGTGACTGGGAGACAAGGTGAAAACTAATGAGTTACTATGGAAACAAAAACCAACCAGGAAACAAGTGTCCAAAAAACAACCAAACATGAAAAAAACAAAACATGATCTTATGGGCGTGACACACTTACATCATGTGTTGCCTTCATTATAACACTTAGTTAAGACTTTTAAAGTAATTTTGATAGTAGGCTAATATAAAGACTTACATCATGTGTTGCCTTCATTATAACACTTAGTTAAGACTTTTAAAGTAATTTTGATAGTAGGCTAATACAGACACTTACATCATGTGTTGCCTTCATTATAACACTCAGTTAAGACTTTTAAAGTAATTTTGATAGTAGGCTAATACAGACACTTACATCATGTGTTGCCTTCATTATAACACTCAGTTAAGACTTTTAAAGTCATTTTGATAGTAGGCTAATATAGACACTTACATCATGTGTTGCCTTCATTATAACACTTAGTTAAGACTTTTAAAGTAATTTTGATAGTAGGCTAATATAAAGACTTACATCATGTGTTGCCTTCATTATAACACTTAGTTAAGACTTTTAAAGTAATTTTGATAGTAGGCTAATATAAAGACTTACATCATGTGTTGCCTTCATTATAACACTTAGTTAAGACTTTTAAAGTAATTTTGATAGTAGGCTAATATAAAGACTTACATCATGTGTTGCCTTCATTATAACACTTAGTTAAGACTTTTAAAGTAATTTTGATAGTAGGCTAATACAGACACTTACATCATGTGTTGCCTTCATTATAACACTCAGTTAAGACTTTTAAAGTCATTTTGATAGTAGGCTAATATAGACACTTACATCATGTGTTGCCTTCATTATAACACTTAGTTAAGACTTTTAAAAGTCATTTTTATTGTAGGCTATTATAGACACTTACATCATGTGTTGCCTTCATTATAACACTTAGTTAAAACTTTTAAAAGTCATTTTTATTGTAGGCTATTATAGACACTTACATCATGTGTTGCCTTCATTATAACACTTAGTTAAGACTTTTAAAGTAATTTTGATAGTAGGCTAATACAGACACTTACATCATGTGTTGCCTTCATTATAACACTCAGTTAAGACTTTTAAAGTCATTTTGATAGTAGGCTAATATAGACACTTACATCATGTGTTGCCTTCATTATAACACTTAGTTAAGACTTTTAAAAGTCATTTTTATTGTAGGCTATTATAGACACTTACATCATGTGTTGCCTTCATTATAACACTTAGTTAAAACTTTTAAAAGTCATTTTTATTGTAGGCTATTATAGACACTTACATCATGTGTTGCCTTCATTATAACACTTAGTTAAAACTTTTAAAGTAATTTTGATAGTAGGCTAATATAGACACTTACATCATGTGTTGCCTTCATTATAACACTCAGTTAAGACTTTTAAAGTCATTTTGATAGTAGGCTAATATAGACACTTACATCATGTGTTGCCTTCATTATAACACTTAGTTAAGACTTTTAAAAGTCATTTTTATTGTAGGCTATTATAGACACTTACATCATGTGTTGCCTTCATTATAACACTTAGTTAAAACTTTTAAAGTAATTTTGATAGTAGGCTAATATAGACACTTACATCATGTGTTGCCTTCATTATAACACTCAGTTAAGACTTTTAAAGTAATTTTGATAGTAGGCTAATATAGACACTTACATCATGTGTTGCCTTCATTATAACACTTATATAAGACTTTTAAAAGTCATTTTCACTGTAGGCTAATATAGACACTTACATCACGTGTTGCCTTCATTATAACACTTAGTTAAAACTTTTAAAGTCATTTTGATAGTAGGCTAATATGGACACATCATGTGTTGCCTTCATTATAACACTTAATTAACACTTTTTAAGTAATTTTGATAATAGGCTAATATAGACACTTACATCATGTGTTGCCTTCATTATAACACTTAGTTAAGACTTTTAAAGTAATTTTGATAGTAGGCTAATATAGACACTTTCATCATGTGTTGCCTTCATTATAACACTTAGTTACGACTTTTAAAGTTGTTTTTATAGTAGGCTAATATAGACACTTACATCATGTGTTGCCTTCATTATACACTTATATAAGACTTTTAAAAGTCATTTTTATAGTAGGCTAATATAGACACTTATATCATGTGTTGCCTTCATTATAACACTTAGTTAAGACTTTTAAAGTAATTTTGATAGTAGGCTAATATAGACACTTACATCATGTTTTGCCTTCATTATAACAATTAGTTAAGACTTTTAAAGTAATTTTGACATTAAGCTAATATAGCTAATATAGACACTTACATCATGTGTTGTCTTCATTAAAACACTGATATAAGACTTTTAAAAGTAATTTTGATAGTAGGCTAATATAGACACTTACTTCATGTGTTGCCTTCATTATACACTTATATAAGACTTTTAAAAGTCATTTTTATAGTAGGCTAATATAGACACTTATATCATGTGTTGCCTTCATTATAACCCTTAGTTAAGACTTTTAAAGTAATTTTGATAGTAGGCTAATATAGACACTTACATCATGTGTTGCCTTCATTATAATTAAGACTTTTTAAGTAATTTTGATATTAGGCTAATATAGCTAATATAGACACTTACATCATGTGTTGCCTTCATTATAACACTTAGTTAAGACTTTTAAAGTAATTTTGATAGTAGGCTAATATAGACACTTACATCATGTGTTGCCTTCATTATAACAATTAGTTAAGACTTTTAAAGTAATTTTGATAGTAGGCTAATAGAGACACTTACATCATGTGTTGCCTTCATTATAACACTTAATTAAGACTTTTCAAGTCATTTTGATATTTGGCTAATATAGCTAATATTCACACTTACATCATGTGTTGTCTTCATTATAACACTTATATAAGACTTTTAAAAGTCATTTTTATAGTAGGCTAATATAGACACTTACATCATGTGTTGCCTTCATTATAACACTTATATAAGACTTTTAAAAGTCATTTTTATAGTAGGCTAATATAGACACTTTCATCATGTGTAGCCTTCATTATAACACTTAGTTAAGACTTTTAAAGTTATTTTGATAGTAGGCTAATATAGACACTTACATCATGTGTTGCCTACAATATAACACTTAGTTAAGACTTTTAAATTAATTTTGACAGTTGGCTAATATAGACACTTACATCATGTGTTGTCTTCATTATAACACTGATATACGACTTGTCAAAGTCATTTTGATAGTAGGCTAATATAGTCACTTACATCATGTGTTGCCTTCATTATAACACTTAGTTAAGACTTTTAAAGTAATTTTGATAGTAGGCTAATATAGACACTTACATCATGTGTTGCTTTCATTATAATTAAGACTTTTTAAGTAATTTTGATATTAGGCTAATATAGCTAATATAGACACTTACATCATGTGTTGCCTTCATTATAACACTTATATAAGACTTTTAAAAGTCATTTTTATTGTAGGCTAATATAGCTAATATAGACACTTACATCATGTGCTGTCTTCATTATAACACTGATATAAGACTTTTAAAAGTGTTTTTGATAGTAGGCTAATATAGACACTTACATCATGTGTTGCCTTCATTGTACATTTTGGCTAACAAACATGTTTAGAGATGCAATTTAAGGTTGAAAAATGCGTTATTTTTTTTTTTTTTATCAGACCTCTAAGATGTATTACACATGTAACTTCATGAATGCAGATCCAAAGCCCTGGCACACTAATTGGGAATGTTGCATAAATCCAAAGGCAGCGTGCAGTTGCCCTGAGCAGCAGCAGCTTTGGATCAGCATTGGTGAAGGTCACCCCTTCAGCCCCTTCAATCAGCTCAGCTGGTTATCATGTCAGCGTACAAATGGTGACTCACACACATCTTTCTCTCGCTATCTCAACGTATTCACCTGTGACACGACTCTCCCTTTTTTTTCCCCTCCTTTCGGAAAGAATAAACCGATCACAGGGAGGCAAATTAGAGCGATGCGTGAAACGGGCCGTCAATCATTTTAGGAAGCAGAGATATGAAACACTTGAAGGTGGAACAAAATCACTTCATGGTTTTGTAGGGGTTTTTTTTTTTGGTTTTTTTACAATTCCGTACTGTCACACTTTGGGTATTTTTGCTAATTTTCCACTTCAAAGTCCCAGTGGCCCAATAAATAGTCTGTCTTGCCCTCGTTTAAATGACACCGCCAGTTTGATCATTTGCATGCTAAAGTTGAGCAGATCATGCATTATTCAGCGAATGAACTCAGGGTAGTTTGTTCTTGTTTGCTGGAACCTCACAACTGCAGTCTGCAACAGGTTCAAACACAATAAAACATATTTTAAATGTTTTTTTATGTTTAAATTATGTGTAAATGCATCATTTGTGTTTATTTTATTATATACCTTAGTGCAGGTATACTCAAAACCACTGTCATTTGTTTTTGTTTTTTATCTGTTTTAATTTATTATATCACATTTGTTTCATGTTTATCAATCAATCAATCAATCAATGTTTATTTATATAGCCCCAAATCACAAATGTCTCAAAGGACTGCACAAATCATTACGACTACAACATCCTCGGAAGAACCCACAAAAGGGCAAGGAAAACTCACACCCAATGGGCAGGGAGAATTCACATTCAGTGGGACGCCAGCGACAATGCTGACTATGAGAAACCTTGGAGAGGACCTCAGATGTGGGCAACCCCCCCCCTCTAGGGGACCGAAAGCAATGGATGTCGAGCGGGTCCAACATGATACTGTGAAAGTTCAATCCATAGTGGCTCCAAGACAGCAGCGAGAGTCCCGTCCACAGGAAACCATCTGAAGCGGATCAGCAGCGTAGAGATGTCCCCAACCGATACAGGCGAGCGGTCCATCCTGGGTCCCGACGAGCGGTCCATCCTGGGTCTCGACTCTGGACAGCCAGTACTTCATCCATGGTCATCGGACCGGACCCCCTCCACAAGGGAGGGGGGGACATAGGAGAAAGAAAAGAAGCGGCAGATCAACTGGTCTAAAAAGGAGGTCTATTTAAAGGCTAGAGTATACAAATGAGTTTTAAGATGAGACTTAAATGCTTCTACTGAGGTAGCATCTCGAACTGTTACCGGGAGGGCATTCCAGAGTACTGGAGCCCGAACGGAAAACGCTCTATAGCCCGCAGACTTTTTTTGAGCTCTAGGAACCACTAATAAGCCGGAGTCTTTTGAACGCAGATTTCTTGCCGGGACATACGGTACAATACAATCGGCAAGATAGGCTGGAGCTAGACCGTGTAGTATTTTATACGTAAGTAATAAAACCTTAAAGTCACATCTTAAGTGCACAGGAAGCCAGTGCAGGTGAGCCAGTACAGGCGTAATGTGATCAAACTTTCTTGTTCTTGTCAAAAGTCTAGCAGCCGCATTTTGTACCAACTGTAATCTTTTAATGCTAGACATGGGGAGACCCGAAAATAATACGTTACAGTAATCGAGACGAGACGTAACAAACGCATGGATAATGATCTCGGCGTCTCCAGTGGACAAAATGGAGCGAATTTTAGCGATATTACGGAGATGAAAGAAGGCCGTTTTAGTAACGCTTTTAATGTGTGACTCAAAGGAGAGAGCTGGGTCGAAGATAATACCCAGATTTTTTACAGAGTCACCTTGTTTTATTATTTGGTTGTCAAATGTTAAAGTTGTATTATTAAATAGAGGTCGGTGTCTAGCAGGACCGATAATCAGCATTTCCGTTTTTTTGGCATTAAGTTGCAAAAAGTTAGCGGACATCCATTGTTTAATTTCATTAAGACACGCTTCCAACTGACTACAGTCCGGCATGTTGGTCAGCTTTAGGGGCATGTAGAGTTGGGTGTCATCAGCATAACAGTGAAAGCTAATACCGTATTTGCGTATGACGTCACCTAGCGGCAGCATGTAGATGCTGAAGAGTACAGGGCCAAGGACCGAACCCTGGGGAACTCCACACGTTACCTTAACATAGTCCGAGGTCACACTGTTATAGGAGACGCACTGCATCCTATCAGTAAGATAAGAGTTAAACCATGACAGGGCTGAGTCTGACATACCAATTCGTATTTTGATACGCTCTAATAAAATATTATGATCGACGGTATCGAAAGCAGCGCTAAGATCGAGGAGCAGCAACATAGATGACGCATCAGAGTCCATCGTTAGCAATAGATCATTAGTCAATTTTGCGAGGGCTGTCTCAGTCGAGTGATTTGCCCTGAAACCGGATTGAAAGGTTTCACATAGATTGTTAAACGCTAAGTGCTCATTTAGCTGCTCCGCAACAATTTTTTCGAGGATTTTCGAAATAAAGGGAAGGTGAGACACCGGTCGGTAGTTTACCATGAGGTCAGGATCGAGGTTAGGTCTTTTAAGGAGAGGATGAATAACCGCTTTTTTGAATGCAACGGGAACAGTGCCCGAGGAAAGTGATAAGTTTATAATATTTAGCACTGATGGACCTAATAATACAAAAAGCTCCTTGATAAGTTTCCCAGGAAGTGGGTCAAGTAAACATGTTGTTTGTTTTATTCCATTTACACGTTGTAACAATCCTTCTAATGTTATTTCATCAAAACGAGAGAAACTATTTTGGATATTTGCAGTATCCGCCGTATATACAATCGTATCTGTGTTACTATAACCCCGTTGTAGCTGGGACGCATTGTCTTTAATCTCCTTTCTAATAAGTTCAATTTTCTTATTAAAGAACTTCATAAAGTCATCTGCCGAATGGGTGGAGCTACTGGAAGGAGTCCCTTGTTGGGTTAGCGATGCTACAGTACTAAACAAAAATTTTGGATCGTTTTTATTAATGCGGATGAGATTTGAGTAATAATTAGTTTTAGCTAAGGTAAGCATGCGTTTATAAGTTATTAAACTATCACTCCATGCTTGATGGTGCACCTCAAGTTTAGTCGTGCGCCATTTGCGTTCCAGCTTTCTACATAATAATTTCTGAGCTCTAGTTTCTTCAGTAAACCATGGCGTACGCCTATTTGGAGCCTTTTTTAACTTCAGCGGTGCTATACTATCAATGGTTTCGCGCAGGGCGTTGTTAAAGTTGTTAGTGAGGTTATCAATAGAGCCCACATACTTTGGGAACGGTGCCATTACCGAGGGCAGTAGGTCCGCAAGAGTCGTCGTTGTGGCAGCATTAATGTTGCGGCTGCTATAGCAGTTATTATTCTTATTAGCTTGCCGAACATGAGTCTGAACTTCGAATTTTATAAGGTAATGATCGGACATTACTTTAGTATACGGGAGTATCATAACTTTGGAGACGGTGATACCTCTGACAAGCACTAGGTCTATCGTATTGCCGCTGCGATGCGTCGGTTCATTTATTATTTGTGTAAGACCACAGCTATCAATTATAGTCTGGAGCGCCACGCACGGTGGGTCCAATGGGGTATTCATATGGATATTAAAGTCCCCCATTATAATTATATTATCGGCGTGCGTCACTAGATCAGCAACAAACTCTGAGAATTCACTAATAAAGTCCGAATAGGGCCCTGGGGGGCGGTAGATAACGGCCAGGCACAGAGGCAGAGGTGTGGCAGACTTCATAGAAAGCACCTCAAACGATTTATATTTATTATTTAAGTTAGGACTAAAGTTAAAGTTTTCGTTGTATATTAGTGCGACACCCCCTCCCCTTTTGAGGTGACGGGCAATATGCGCATTCGTATAGTTAGGAGGGGATGCCTCATTTATCGCAAAAAACTCGTCTGGTTTAAGCCAGGTTTCGCTAAGACCGATGACGTTAAGGTTGTTGTCTCTAATGACCTCATTGACTAATAACGTTTTGGGAGACAAAGATCTGATGTTTAGAAAGCCCATATTATAGGTAGTGGGCTGTTTTAAGGAGTTGTTGATGAAATTATCCGTCGTAGCAATATTAATAATGTTACGTTTATTATGCGCAGTGTACTTAAAATAATTACGACCATATCTAGGAATTGATATGACGGGAATTTTCAGATTGTCTACTTGGCGCTGCGATAAACTGAACGCATCATAATTTGCCACCTCAGTAGAGCGCATGTCTAACTCTGACGTAGTCATAGACACAGTAGAAAAAACATTTTGTGAGTTGTGTATTATTCTACGAAAATTGCTATGTGTACAGGGATCATCCAGCCTGGCGCTGGCTAGTTCTAACTTAACTGACTCCATACCCAGGCTAGCAGGCTCTGTAATTGCCTGTGACCGGGCTTGCTCTAGTGCAGTTAGTCAAATGTGGCTCAATGCGAAGTCTATGTTCCGAGACAAGAGGATAGCGCCTTCCTGGTTAGGGTGAAGGCCGTCTCTCCTCAGCAAGCCAGGTTTGCCCCAGAAAGAGGGCCAATTATCAATAAACGTAAATCCCTGTTGTCTGCAGAAGCTATCCAGCCACCTGTTAAGAGAGACTAATCTGCTATATCTCTCATCATTGCCTCTCCCAGGCAGGGGGCCAGAGACAATTACTCGATGCCTGGACATCTTTCTGGCGAGATTACAAGCCCTGGCTATGTTTCTCTTTGTAATCTCTGATTGTCTCATCCTAACGTCATTGGAGCCAACGTGTATTACTATATTCGCATAACTAGTGGTGCGGTTAGCCTGCCGTACGTGTTTACTAGACCTGTTGCGAGTTAGCTCCCTAAGATTAGCTTCAATGTCAGGTGCTCTGCCCCCGGGAATACACTTAATTGTGGCTGGTTTGCTAAGCTTTATGTTTCGGGTGATGGAGTCCCCTATAACTAAAGTGTGGTGCCCGGTAGACTGGGGTGTAGGACTAGCTAAAGGGCTAAATCTATTATGCGTCTCAACCGGTACACCGTAGCTTGTAGGCCGCTTAGGGCTGCTACAAGCTGGGCTAGTTAGCTCGCTACAGCTAACGCTAGCAGATGTGTCCGCAACATCTAAAGTTACGAAATTACACTGCTCTAACTGGCGGACACGGCTCTCTAGCAAAGCCAACCTATCCATGAGTAAAGTGCACGAAGCGCAGGAAGCCATACTCACAGAAACTTTTCGTCGCCGAGTGGGGTGCCAGCTGTCTTCGGGAAGTGGTGGTCACGGTGGCGGGGGAGTAGCTTCCTTCAGACCGGCGCTGCCTTTCTCCGCTAGCCTCGTTAGCTTAGCAGCTAGCTAGCTGAGGGCGGAGTGGTGAGACAGAGATCGGGTGATTTGCAAGTTAAATGGAACTATTAAATATGTTCGATAAGTTGTAAATAAAGCTGCAAAACAGTTAAAATCACACAGATAGAACGATACTTAGCTTTTTTGCAACAAGAGCAGTCGGCGAGCAGTCATTCACGTTGACCCGGAACCGTTTATATTTAGTTATTTATGTTTTATTTGTAAAAAAAAATATTTTTAGGATTTTTTGAAGTATTATTTCTTTTTTTTTCTAATAATAATAATTATAGATTTTATTTGTAAAAAAAAAAAAAAAAAAGCACTTTACATTGAGCAAAAAACTTCAAAGTGAAAATATTTTAAACTTGTACAGTGTATATATGTTTTTTCTATATTTTTTAATTATGTGTAAATAGATAAATTGTGTTTATCTTATCAATTGCCATTTGTGCATGTATACTCAAAACTATTGTAATTTGTATTTTTTTTTAAATCTCATTTAATTTATTATATCATATTTATTTAATATTTATATTTAGTTATTTATGTTTTATCTATTATTATTATCATTCAATTTTAATATATATATATATATATATATATATATATATATATATATATATATATATATATATATATATATATATATATATATATATATATATATATATATATATATATGGGCTTCACGGTGGCAGAGGGGTTAGTGCGTCTGCCTCACAATACGAAGTTCCTGCAGTCCTGGGTTCAAATCCAGGCTCGGAATCTTTCTGTGTGGAGTTTGCATGTTCTCCCCGTGAATGCGTGGGTTCCCTCCGGGTACTCCGGCTTCCTCCCACTTCCAAAGACATGCACCTGGGGATAGGTTGATTGGCAACACTAAATTGGCCCTAGTGTGTGAATGTGAGTGTGAATGTTGTCTGTCTATCTGTGTTGGCCCTGCGATGAGGTGGCGACTTGTCCAGGGTGTACCCCGCCTTCCGCCCGATTGTAGCTGAGATAGGCGCCAGCGCCCCCCGCGACCCCGAAAGGGAATAAGCGGTAGAAAATGGATGGATGGATGGATATATATATATATATATTCATTTATTTATATTTATATATGTGTATATATATATATATATATATATATATATATATATAATTCTATTTTAATATAAATTATATATTACTATATAATAATAGGAATATGAATGAGTTGATGTTTTAATATCAATTATATATTAATACATATAATAATATAAATTAATTGATATTTTAATATAAATGATATATTAATGTATATATCAATGTGTATATATATATATATGTATATATATATATATAAAATTCTATTTTAATATGAGTTATATATTACTATATAATAATATAAATAGGAATGACTTGATATTTTGATATAAATTATATATTAATACATATAAATATATATAATAATATAAATTAATTTATATGTTTTTATGAATGAGAAATTATTGTATATATCAATGTGTATACGTATATATATATATATATATATTAATGTTTTATATATATATTAACGTATTTATGTACACATATATATACATATATCAATGTATTTATATATATATATATATATATATGTATATATATATATATATATATATATATATATATATATATATATATATATAAATATATATTTAAATGGATGGATGGATGGATAAATACACATACATATATATATATATATATATATATATATATATATATATATATATATATACATATATATATATATATGTATATATATATATATATAAATATATATTTAAATGGATGGATGGATGGATAAATACACATACATATATATATATATATATATATATATATATATATATCCATCCATCCATTTTCTACCGCTTGTTCCTTTCGTGGTCGCGGGTGGGTGCTGGAGCCTATCTCAGCTGCATTCGGGCAGACGGTGGGTATATTAAATAATAATAATAAAAAAAGGATTACCCCAAAACTTTCAATGTGTTTTATCCATCATTTCTCCCCCGCACTCTGCCAAGGGCAACACAGAAAGAGCATCAGTGCAATGGCCTATAAAGTCGATACAAAAGTAGATGCATCAATATTTAATACGGCTAATTAAAAGGCGGGGGATAAAGAGGGCGCTAACTGGCTTTTCGACCCGAGGGGAGCTCATTGTGCTCACACAGATGCCAGATCATGTATTTACGGCTCAAACAATCCTTCGCCATGCTTGTCGCGGCACGTCAAAATTAAACGGGGATGATGAATGGGCTCTTTCAGCTTTAAAATGATTGGATGGATGAAGAGGCGAGCACCTCCTGAGCGCCGGGGTCCTGACAACATGATGGAGCTGCTGAGTCAGTGGCGAATGAATAAATGGAGCCATGATTGTGTTTAGGGCCGACGAGTCGCTAACAAGCATCGCCGTACGGGGAGGATTTATGTCGTGGGCGCCTCCCTTTTTTAGGCACGATGTGCACAGTGGTGTCTAAACTTGTTTAAAAGCTGCTGTGTCTTTGTTTATTTACTCCGCTTTGCCATAGGAAATCATGATTATAGCAAGAATCAGTTCCAGGGTTTAACTCTGGCCATCATCAAACCTCTATCTCCAGTACCAAACCCAAAACCAGTGAAGTTGGCACGTTTTTTAAATGGTAAATAAAAACAAAATTCAATGATTTGCAAATCCTTTTCAACTTATATTCAATTAAATAGACAACAAAGACAAGATATTTAACTTTCAAACTGGTAAACTTTGTTATTTTTTAGCAAATATTAACTCATTTGGAATTGGATGCCTGCAACATGTTTCGCAAAAATGGCAAAAAAGACTGAGAAAGTTCATCAAACGCTTATTTGGTGTAAAGATTTAACGTTCAAACTGGTAAACTTTGATATTTTTTAGCAAATATTAGCTCATTTGGAATTGGATGCCTGCAACATCCATCCATCCATTTTCTACCGCTTATTCCCGTTCGGGGTCGCGGGGGGCGCTGGCGCTGCAACATGTTTCGCAAAAATGGCAAAAAAGACGGAGAAAGTTCATCAAACACTTATTTGGTGTAAAGATTTAACGTTCAAACTGGTAAACTTTGATATTTTTTAGCAAATATTAGCTCATTTGGAATTGGATGCCTGCAACATCCATCCATCCATTTTCTACCGCTTATTCCCTTTCGGGGTCGCGGGGGGGCGCTGGCGCTGCAACATGTTTCGCAAAAATGGCAAAAAAGACTGAGAAAGTTCATCAAACGCTTATTTGTTGTCAAGACTTGGACTATGGGATGGTTTGTTTTTCCGATGCAAAGGAAAGTTGGCGCGAGCGAGACGTGGATGTGAGTCCATATTTATTTCTTAACACTATGACTCAAAAAGGCAAACAAAAGGCGCGCACAAGGGCGAAAGTACAAAACCTGGCTATGAACAAAGACTAGCACAAAGGCATGACTATGGACAAAAGAAACAAAACTCAATAACTGTGACATAAAGAAAAGCAAAAACTTACGTGGCATGGACAGGAGGGAAACTATGGAAACTATCCATTGGATGCCTGCAACATGTTTCAAAAAAAGCTGGCAAAAATGGCAAAAAAGACTTAGAAAGTTCATCAAACGCTTATTTGGTGTCAAGACTTGGACTATGGGATGATTGGTTTTTCCGATGCAAAGGAAAGTTGGCGCGAGCGAGACGTGAATGTGAGTACATATTTATTTCTTAACACTATGACTCAAAAAGGCAAACAAAAGGCGCGCACAAGGGCGAAAGTACAAAACCTGGCTATGAACAAAGACTAGCACAAAGGCATGACTATGGAAAAAAGAAACAAAACTCAATAACTGTGATATGAGGAAAACCCAAAACTTACGTGGCATGGACAGGAGGGAAACTATGGAAACTATCCATTGGATGCCTCCAACATGTTTCAAAAAAAGCTGGCAAAAATGGCAAAAAAGACTTACAAAGTTCATCAAACGCTTATTTGGTGTCAAGACTTTGGACTATGGGATGGTTTGTTTTTCCGATGCAAAGGAAAGTTGGCGCGAGCGAGACGTGAATATGAGTACATATTTATTTCTTAGCACTATGACTCAAAAAGGCAAACAAAAGGCGCGCACAAGGGCGGAAGTACAAAACCTGGCTATAAACAAAGACTAGCACAAAGGCATGACTATGGAAAAAAGAAACAAAACTCAATAACTGTGATATCAAGAAAACCCAAAACTTACGTGGCATGGACAGGAAGGAAACTATGGAAACTATCCATTGGATGCCTGCAACATGTTTCAAAAAAAGCTGGCAAAAAAGACGTAGAAAGTTCATCAAACGCTTATTTGGTGTCAAGATTTGGACTATGGGATGGTTTGTTTTTAGCGATGCAAAGGAAAGTTGGCGCGAGCGAGACGTGAATGTGAGTACATATTTATTTCTTAACACTATAACTCAAAAAGGCAAACAAAAGGCGCGCACAAGGGCGAAGGTACAAAACTTTGCTATGAACAAAGACTAGCACAAAGGCATGACTATGGACAAAAGAAACAAAACTCAATAACTGTGAAAAGAAAACAAAAAACGTACATGTCATGGACAGGAGGGAAACTATGGATAGTGTGGTAAACAGGCACGGCATGAAGGGAGTTGAGGTAAAGTCACCAGGCTGACTTCCTGGCAACTTCCGGTTTAAATAATAGACATGATAATTCCAAACAGGTGTGAGACATGAGGACAAGGTGAAAACTAATGAGTTGGCATGGTAACAAAGAAAACAAGGAAGTGTAAGAACAGGAAATGAGCGTCCAAAAAACAAAACGTAACATGACCAAAACAAAACATGATCCCATAGACGTGACAATTTGGAACGTCCCACAGGTGATGATGCTGATTTTACAGCCATGACTGGGTACAAAAGCACTGTGTTAAAAGAATATTTGAAAAAAAATGTGGCTGTAGGAAACCTGCTATAGTTGTGATAAACGCCACACAAAACGTTCAGTCAAATGCTGGACTCCAAGGGGGAAAAAAATCATAGCCATAGCACACATTAAGATGTTACATAGAACCAACAAAACTTGCAATAGAGGGGATTCTTCTAAGCTCGCGTGTGATCTGGGCAACTAGAAGACGTGATGAAGATGTAACAATGGAGGACACGCGAAGATGAAGACACATTTCAGACGGTTTATAGCGAGGCAATATCCAATTAGCTCTTGTGAGCTAATTTTATACCCACAATTGGGTATGAAAGCACTGTGTCAAAAAAACGTTTTAAAAAAATGTGGCTGTAGGAAACCTCCTGCTATAGTTGTGATTAACGCCACACAAAATGTTCAGTCAAATGCTGGACTCCAAGGGGGAAAAAAATCATAGCCATAGCACACATTAAGATGTTACATAGAATCAACAAAACTTGCAACAGAGGGGATTCTTCTCAGCTCGCGTGTGATCTGGGCAATTAGAGGACGTGATGAAGATGTAACAATGGAGGACTCGCAAGGATGAAGACACATTTCAGACGGTTTATAGCGAGTGTGGCTGTAGGAAACCTCCTGATATACTGTAGTCGTGATCAACGCCACTAAATATTCAGTCAAAGGCTGTACTCCAGGCTTAGGCCGAGGAAAAAATAACTCATAGCCATAGCACACATAAACATGTTACATAGAATCAACAAAACTTGCAACAGAGGGGAGGGAGTTAACTTATTTTTACACCGGCGTGACAGTAAAGAACATTAAAAGGTGACGTAAAGTTAGAATGTTAACTGTAGTTATGTGCCGATCAACATTTTTGGCCTCCGTTCCGAATTTTTTGGCCTGAGATTAGATCAGATTTTGAGTCCTAATCCGATACTTTTACGATAGACTATAGATCTGAGAATATTTTAGAGCAAATAGCAAAAAGCGACATCGGTGTGTAAAGGATATCACCACATGGGCTCAGGAACTACTGTCAGTAGCTACAGTTGGTCACTACATCTGTAAGTGCAAGTTAAAACTCTTTGGGTTTGGTACATCATCAGAATTACAACAATACTAAAAACCAATATTATAGTTAATAAGATAAAGCGAACAAAAACCATTTTGTTTTGTATTTTATTTCAGTTACTAGCTCTGAAACATTCTCAGATCTATAGTCTATCGTCAAAGGTCGGATGGAGGCCAAAATTGTTGATCGGGACATAACTCCAGTTAATATTTTGAATGTTCTTAACTGCCACGCAAGTTGGAAAATAAGTTAACTCCCTCCCCTCTGTTGCAAGTTTTGTTGATTCTATGTAACATGTTTATGTGTGCTATGGATATGAGGTTTTTTTTCTTCGGCCTCAGCCTAGAGTCCAGCCTTTGACTGAATATTTTGTGGCGTTAATCACGACTATATCAGGAGGTTTCCCACAGCCACAATCGTTAAAGGGGAACATTATCACAATTTCAAAAGGGTTAAAAACAATAAAAATCAGTTCCCAGTGGCTTGTTTTATTTTTCGAAGTATTTTTCAAAATTTTACATCTCCCGGAATATCCCTTAAAAAAAGCTTTAAAGTGCTTGATTTTCGCTATTTGCGAAGCGACTATCCATTTCCCTGTGATGTCATACAGTGCTGCCAATGTAAACAAACTATGGTGGATAGCACAGCAAGATATAGCGACATTAGCTCGGATTCAGACTCGGATTTCAGCGGCTTAAGCAATTCAACAGATTACGCATGTATTGAAACAGATGGTCGGAGTACGGAGGCAGATAGCGAAAACGAACTTGAAGAAGAAACTGAAGCTATTGAGCGAATTGACGCTATTCCGCCATAGCATGGGCGTACCTAATGAAGTGGCCCATAGCATGGCTGCCTTATTAGCATCGCCGGTAAAAAGTGCGGACCAAACGATCAGGACTTTGGCATCTTGTGACACTGGAGCAACTTAAATCCGTCGATTGGTAAGTGTTTGTTTCGCATTAAATGTGGGTATCTAGTTTCAAATGTACATACAGCTAGCGTGAATAGCGTGTTAGCATCGATTAGCGTAGCACAAGGGTAGGGAACCTATGGCTCTAGAGCCAGATGTGGCTCTTTTGATGACTGCATCTGGCTCTCGGATAAATCTGAGCCGACATTGCTTAACAAGATAAGTAAAGAATAATTCCACTTGTAATCACAGTGTTAAAAATAACATTCAAAATATAAAACATTCTCATGCATTTTTATGTTAAAGAAGTTGCGTTAATGGTAAGAAGTAATTTATTTATTATTGGTTAGTGTTGGGCTTGCCCTCCTGGGGGTTCTTCAGACCACCAAGCACTGACATGAGAGCCTGTTTTAGGGTAAAATATTGTTGTTTTTTTTCAATTAGTCTCTCAGTTGCTTTCCAGCAATTTTCTTTCTCTCTTTCGTCCTCACTCGCGCTCTGGCTCCACCCCCAACTCTGTCTCTCCTCCTGGCTGCTGCTTATAACAGAGCGACAGGTGATTAGATAAAAAGGCCCAGGTGGGCCTTCTACGCACGCACCTGTCGCTGATTTCGAGGCCGGTCCTGGCAACATCCCGCTTTGCTGCAGGCCCGCAGGCCACACCCACTCGACAGTTTGCTTCAGAATAACAATGTTATTACAAAAAATAAGAGACCTATTATACTCTGGAAATGTTGGTCTTACTTAAAAATGCACGCGTTTAGTTGTGTTCAGTGTTAAAAAAAATATGATATGGCTCTTAGGGAAATACATTTTAAAATATATGGCTTCTTGGCTCTCTCAGCCAAAAAGGTTCCCGACCCCTGGCGTAGCATGTTAGCATCGATTAGCTGGCAGTCACGCCGCGACCAAATATGTCTGATTAGCACATAAGTCAACAACATCAACAAAACTCACTTTTGTGATTTCGTTGACTTTATTGTTGCAAATGCATCTGCATGTTATCCATACGCCCGAATGCAGCTGAGATAGGCTTCAGCAACCCCCCGTCACCCCAAACAGGACAAGCGGTAGAAAATGGATGGATGGTATTACTGCTTCCAAAGCACATCATTTCACAGTAACGTTCACTTCAGTGGAATTCAAGATCCTGTTTGCAGCCCCTAAACATTCACTCACTGTCATTTTGTTGGTTTTTTTCACAGAAAAAAGCAAAACCTCTGTCATTGTCACTGATGTGTTGAAATTGAAGTTTACTTTTTCGATATCATATCTGGTGCTTGCTTCATAAAAAAAGTAATTTTTAGAGGAGGAAGGGAAGGTGTACAGTAAGGTAAAAAACACACCTTGACTGAGATATATTTACCAACTTTTTATTTTTATTTTGTAAGAGTTTTTGACTTCTACCTCTTAAATATGCCTGGATCTGTTGCCAGATAGTACCTTTTTTCTTCCAAGTAATCTAAGTTGTGGTTGGATTACAAAACGCAAAACCAAATATAAATATATAAAACAAAATTAAATGTTCCCTTGATTTAAATGATTTTGAATGAAATATGTTGAATTTTGCAAATAGGGATGACTTAGCTCGGTTGGTAGAGCGGCCGTGCCAGCAACTTGAGGGTTGCAGGTTCAATTCCCGCTCCGCCGTCCTAGTCACTGCCGTTGTGTCCTTGGGCTAGACACTTTACCCACCTGCTCCCAGTGCCACCCACACTGGTTTAAATGTAACTTAGATATTGGGTTTCACAATGTAAAGCGCTTTGAGTCACTAGAGAAAAGCGCTATATAAATTTAATTCACTTCACACTTCACATCTCTGTGCCATGTCTGTCTTAGCATCGGCGGTAAAATGTGCAGAAAACTCTGGCAATTTCAATGGGGGTCTGGCGGCAGATTTCTTGCCAGGGGTGCAACTTGAATCCCTCCCTGTTAGTGTTGTTACACCCTCCGACAACACAGACGAGGCATGATGTCTCCAAGGTTCCAAAAAATTGTCGAAAAAACGGAAAATAACGGAGCTGAGACCCCGTGTTTGTAATGTGAAAATGAAAATGGCGGGTGTGTTACCTCGGTGACGTCACGTTCTGACGTCATCGCTACGAGACCGATAAACAGAAAGGCGTTTAATTCGCCAAAATTCACCCATTTAGAGTTCGGAAATCGGTTAAAAAAATACATGGTCTTTTTTCTGCACCATCAAGGTATATATTGACGCTTGCATAGGTCTGCTGATAATGTTCCCCTTTAATATTTTCTAACATGGTGCCTGGTTGTCGTTTATTTTTGTCGACCACATACCCGCCGACGATAGAAGACTGCGGGATTATAGGAACCGAGATATTTACAGAGAAATGGGCTGCGATGTATCACACGAACGTGCGGTGGTTAGATGTTGCCTCGCTATAAACCGTCTGAAATGTGTCTTCATCCTGGCGAGTCCTCCATTGTTGCATCTTCATCACGTCCTCTAATCGCCCGGATAGCACGCGAGCTGAGAAGAAAGCGCGCTAATGCCTCCGACGAGTTTAATTGGCGGCGCCGTAAAAGACGCAATTATCATTGTCATGTCGCTCATTTGGCTTTATTGTTGCCTCTTACGGAGCGTGTCGGACGCTGATATCCGCGCCGCACCTTTGTCCTAATTACGCGCAGAATAATAGCCTGCTGACATGCGGGAAAGCGCGGCCTTGCGGGAGCCCGGATGCTAAAACATCATCTTCAATGTCTTTCATTACGATGGTCTTGCGTAGGCTGTATTTTGCCACCATGACACACTCACTGACACACACACACACACACCAAGATGTTGTTCAGGACTTGTGGGGACCGTCCTTTCTACGAGTTGTGGTCTTGCGTAGGCTGTATTTTGCCACCATGACACACTCGCTGACACACACACACACACCAAGATGTTGTTCAGGACTTGTGGGGACCGTCCTTTCTACGAGTTGTGGTCTTGCGTAGGCTGTATTTTGCCACCATGACACACTCGCTGACACACACACACACACCAAGATGTTGTTCAGGACTTGTGGGGACCGTCCTTTCTACGAGTTGTGGTCTTGCGTAGGCTGTATTTTGCCACCATGACACACTCACTGACACACACACACACACCAAGATGTTGTTCAGGACTTGTGGGGACCGTCCTTTCTACGAGTTGTGGTCTTGCGTAGGCTGTATTTTGGCACCATGACACACTCACTGACACACACACACCAAGATGTTGTTCAGGACTTGTGGGGACCACCCTTTCTACGAGTTGTGGAGGCATAAAAAACGTTCAAACTGGTAAACTTTTAATTTTTTTGCAAATATTAGCTCATTTGGAATTGGATGCCAGCAACATGTTTCAAAAAAAGCTGGCAAAAATGGCAAAAAAGACTGAGAAAGTTCGTCAAACGCTTATTTGGTGTCAAGACTTGGACTATGGGATGGTTTGTGTTTCCAAAAACTTACGTGGCATGGAAGGGAGGGAAACTATGGATATTTGCCATATTTTCACTCCTGTCCAAGCCATGTAAGTTTTTGGTTTTCTTTATATCACAGTTATTGAGTTTTTTTTTTTTTTGCATAGTCATGCCTTTGTGCTAGTCTTTGTTTATAGCCAAGTTTTGTACTTCCGCCCTCGTGCTTGCCTTTTGTTTGCCTTTTTGAGTTATAGTTGTTGTGTATTTTCCTGTCTTCTCCGTATTGCTTTTGTGTTATTTTCCTCCATCCATTAGTTCCAACTAGCCACACCTGCGACTACTCACTGCTCGGCTCTATTTAAGTCCACCACAGTCAGCTGCTCCTCGCCGGTTAATGACTCGCATCCAACCAACTCGGTACGTTCCTTCTCTTTTCTTATCACCATTCCTTACTTCTGGTATTTTTGTTCCCTAGTTCCCCAGTAAGCGAGCGAAGTTTTTGTCGAACCTGTTGCTGACCATCGAGAGTCCTCCTTCAGTTTAAGTCCTCTTCCATGGTGTGCGCTTTTGCCCAATCGCCTTGAGTTATCCCTTTTGTACTTATTAAAGACAATCTTCTTTTTGTGATTCATCTCCGCCTCCCGTCTCTGCATCTTGGGATCCACTCCTTACTCAAGACACAACAATAGTGTTAAGAAATAAATATGTACTCACATTCACGTTTCGCTCGTGCCAACTTTCCTTTGTATCGGTAAAAAAACATCCCATAGTCCAAGTCTTGACACCAAATAAGCGTTTGATGAACTTTCTAAATTTTTTTTGCCATTTTTGCCAGCTTTTTTTGAAACATGTTGCAGGCATCCAATGGATAGTTTCCCTCCTGTCCATTCCACATAAGTTTTTGGTTTTCTTTATATCACAGTTATTGAGTTTTGTTTCTTTTTTCCATAGTCATGCCTTTGTGCTAGTCTTTGTTTATATCCAAGTTTTGTACTTCCGCCCTTGTGCGTGCCTTTTGTTTGCCTTTTTGAGTTATAGTGTTAAGAAATAAATATCTACTCACATTCACGTCTCGCTCGTGCCAACTTTCCTTTGCCTCGGTAAAAACAAACCATCCCATAGTCCAAGTATTGACACCAAATAAGCGTTTGATGAACTTTCTAAGTCTTTTTTGCCATTTTTGCCAGCTTTTTTTGAAACATGTTGCAGGCATCCAATGGATAGTTTCCATAGTTTCCCTCCTGTCCATGCCACGTAAGTTTTTGGTTTTCTTTATATCACAGTTATTGAGTTTTGTTTCTTTTTTCCATAGTCATGCCTTTGTGCTAGTCTTTGTTTATAGCCATGTTTTGTACTTCCGCCCTCGTGCGTGCCTTTTGTTTGCCTTTTTGAGTTATAGTGTTAAGAAATAAATATGTACTCACATTCACGTCTCGCTCGTGCCAACTTTCCTTTGCATCGAAAAAAAAAAACATCCCATAGTCCAAGTCTTGACACCAAATAAGCGTTTGATGAACTTTCTAAGTCTTTTTTGCCATTTTTGTCAGCTTTTTTTTAAACATGTTGCAGCCATCCAATGGATAGTTTCCATACTTTGCCTCCTCTCCATGCCACAGAAGATGTTGGTTTTCTTTATATCACAGTTATTGAGTTTTGTTTCTTTTTTCCATAGTCATGCCATTGTGCTAGTCTTTGTTTAAAGCCAAGTTTTGTACTTCCGCCCTCGTGCGCGCCTTTTGTTTGCCTTTTTGAGTTATAGTGTTAAGAAATAAATATGTACTCACATTCACGTCTCGCTCGTGCCAACTTTCCTTTGCATTGGTAAAACAACCCACCTCATAGTCCAAGTCTTGACACCAAATAAGCGTTTGATGAACTTTCTAAGTCTTTTTTGCCATTTTGCCAGCTTTTTTTGAAACATGTTGCAGGCATCCAATGGATAGTTTCTATAGTTTCCTTCCTGTCCATGCCACGTAAGTTTTTGGTTTTCTTTATATCACAGTTTTTGAGTTTGGTTTCTTTTGTCCATAGTCATGCCTTTGTGCTAGTCTATAATAGACTAATAATAGACTAGTACAAAGGCATGACTATGGACAAAAGAAACCAAACTCAATAACTGTGACATAAAGAAAACCAAAAACTTACGTGGCATGGACAGGAGGGAAACTATGCATAGTGTGGTAAACAGGCATGGCATGGCATGGCATGAAGGGAGTTGAGGTAAAGTCGCCAGGCTGACTTCCTGGCAACTTCCGGTTTAAATAATAGACATGATAATTGCAAACAGATGTGAGACATGAGGACAGGAGTGTGACATGAGGACAAGGTAAAAACTAATGAGTTGGCATAATAACAAAGAAAACAAGGAAGTGCAGGAACAGGAAAAATGACCACTGCCCAGTTAGCTCATACACGTCTTTAAATCTACGGATTGATGAAGTAATCTGCTGATCGTGTACCTCGGGAAGTCCTGTGGGGAGTGCTCAGAGAGTATGGGGTATCGGACTGTCTGATTGTGGCCGGTCCGCTCCCTGTACTATCAGTTTCAGAGCTTGGTCTGCATTGCCGGCAGTAAGTCTTTTCAGTTAAGGTTGGACTCCGCCAAGGCTGGCCTTCGTCACCGATTCTGTTCATAACTTTTATAGGCAGAATTTCTAGGTGCAGTCAAGGCGTTGAGGGGTTCCGGTTTGGTGACCGCAGGATTAGGTCTCTGCTTTTTGCAGATGATGTGGCCCTGATGGCTTCATCTGGCCAGGATCTTCAGCTCTCACTGGATCGGTTCGCAGCCCAGTATGAAGCGACTGGGATAAGAATCAGCACCTCCAAGTCCGAGTCCATGGTTCTCGACCGGAAAAGGGTGGAGCGCCATCTCCGGGTTGGGGAGGAGACCCTGGCCCAAGTGGAGGAGTTCAAGTACCTCGTAGTCTTGTTCACGAGTGGGGGAAGAGTGAACCGTGAGATCGACAGGCGGATCGATGCGGCGTCTTCAGTAATGCGGACGTTGTACCGATCCGTTGTGGTGAAGAAGGAGCTGAACCGGAAGGCAAAGCTCTCAATTTACCGGTCGATCTACGTTCCCATCCTCACCTATGGTCATGAGCTTTGGGTCATGACCGAAAGGACAAGGTCACTGGTACAAGCGGCCGAAATGAGTTTGGGGCTCTCCCTTAGAGATAGGGTGAGAAGCTCTGCCACACGGGGGGAGTTCAAAGTAAAGCCGCTGCTCCTCCACATGGAGAGGAGCCAGATGCGGTGGTTCGGAGATCTGGTCAGGATGCCACCCGGGAAGAGTGGATCGTGATGTCGACAGGCAAATCGGTGCGGCGTCTTCAGTAATGCGAACGCTGAATCGATCCGTTGTGGTGAAGAAGGAGCTGAGCCGGAAGGCAAAGCTCTCAATTTACCGGTCGATTTACCGGTCATGAGCTTTGGGTTATGACCGAAAGGACAAGATCACGGGTAAAAGAGGCCGAAATGAGTTTCCTCCGCCGGGTGGCGGGGCTCCCCCTTAGAGATAGGGTGAGAAGCTCTGCCATCCAAGAGGAGCTCAAAGTAAAGCCGTTGCTCCTCCACATCGAGAGGAGCCAGATAAGGTGGTTCGGGCATCTGGTCAGGATGCCACCTGAGGGAGATGTTTTGCACACGTCCAACCGGTAGGAGGCCACGGGGAAGACCCAGGACACGTTGGAAAGACTATGTCTCCCGGCTGGCCTGGGAACGCCTCGGGATCCCCCGGGAAGAGCTGGACGAAGTGGCTGGGGAGAGGGAAGTCTGGGCTTCCCTGCTTAGGCTGCTGCCCCCACGACCCGACCTCGGATAAGCGGAAGAATGGATGGATGGATGGTTGTGCTAATCATTCTTACTGGGGATAAATGTTAAGATGGTTCACGGGGAACAAATTTAAATAATTTTGCATAATTCACACAAATTTGTACGTGACTACTGAGGACCATTTGAAAAATAAAGAAAAAGTTCTAATTTAAATATGACATGATCCTCAGAATACAGCACGGCAGCTGTCTTTTTATAGGACGTTTCACCGCTTAAATGTTAAAGCTAATCCTGCATGCAAGGTAATAATGTTTTATAATCATGTTGTATGAAAATGTCATCCGAAGGAACACTAAACCAGATTTTTTTTTATTGGAAAAAATATATTAATTTTAACTCATTCACTAACACACTCAAACTAAGCAGTAAACATGTTTTATGGGGCCAAAGCTTAACAATCACTTAGGCATCTTCAGAATGGATTTGACTATCATTTAAAAAAAGTTTCCCTTTAATGGACCAGCCAAGAGACTAAAAATAAATCTATAAATTAGGGATTATTACTTAAAATAACTTAAAATGTCTGTACTGTTAACACAACTATTTGGCGATGGACCACCTTCCTGAAAACTCTTTTAAAGGTTTTTATATGACATTAAAAGTAGTTATATTAACTATCTCAAATACACTTTTGAACTAATCCCTCTGTATCCATGCAACATTGATATCCTTTTCGTTTTGTGTTTTCCAGCGGATTTCCGAAAATCCTTGAAGGCAGACACAAAACAAAAAAAAATGCCGAATCGTCAGTTGTGCATCATCAAGGTGCCTTTGAGCATCTCACAGATCTCAAGCTGCTTCGTGGCCAACAAGACACGACTGTGCTGATGCTGATAAGCAGCCGCATTCACAAATTAGGGAAGGATTGTGTGCAATTTTCCAGTTGAAGGCCAATGTTCGGTTCGAAAAGGGCATGCACATCAGCGACCTCTGACCTCACAATTATGACAGTCAGCACTTGTCGGCTACCAAGTTTTATGACTTTGAGGAGTTGGAACGTTGACGTTAGCATGCTTACAGTTTGTGTGGATGAAGTACCAAGCTATGTGAGTCTAACGCGTTTGGCTGCAAAATTAGCTAAGATGGTTAGCATGCTAACAGTTAGCATGTGTCAAGTACCAAGTTATATGACTAGGAAGCGTCCATATATCAAAATGGTAAGCATTTGTGGAGAGGCGGAGCCGACGTTCTGACGGAGCGGTAGGGCACGCTGTAGCCCGGCCCAAGATGGCGGCAAGGAGGCAAAGAATGCGGCCGAGAGGAGAGGCGGTGCGTACCAGGAGCGACGCCCCAATCATGTGCAAGTGTGTGGATTGCGCACCAGTACACAATAAACTTATCTCCTTACGATATAGAAAAGGGGAGAAGGAGGAGAGATCGGGTCAGAAGGAGGAGGAGAGCCCGCAGCAGCGATCGAGGAACGGAAACAAAGAGCGGAAGGAGAGAAGCAGCTGAAAAGCGATCCGACCTGAAGACAAAGCTTTATTTGAAAAAATAAAAGAGTCAAACCTGCTCAAAAGCAATGTCCTTCCTGAGTGGTCCATGGAACCCGCACGGCGACAGTGTGAGTCGTTCACAGCATGCTAACTGTAGCATGTGTGAAGTACCAAGTTATATGAGCCTAAGATGTTTAGCTGCAAAATTGGCTAAAAAAATAAAAAGTTAGCATGCTAGCACTAACAGCTAGAATGTGTCAAGTACCAAGTTTTATGACAAGGAAGCGTCCACATATAAAATTAGCTTTAAAAAAGGTAGGCATGCTATCAAGTAGCATGTGTCAAGTCCTAAGTCGTATGACTCTGAAGTTTTCAGTTGCGAAATGGGCTGAAAAAAAAAAGTTAGCATGCTAGCACTAACAGCCTGAGTACTAACAGTCTAGTACCAAGTTATATATATGACTAGGAAGCATCCATTTATCAAATTGGTAAGCATTTGTGGAGAGGCGGAGCCGACGTTCCGACGGAGCGGTAGGGCATGCTGTAGCCCGGCCCAAGATGGCGGCAAGGAAGCAGAGAATGCGGCCGAGCGGAGAGGCGGGGCGTACCGGGAGCGACGCCCCAATTATGTGCAGGTGTGTGGATCGCGCACCAGTACACAATTAACTTATCTCACGATGTATAAAAGGGGAGAAGGAGGAGAGATCGGGTCAGAAGGAGGAGGAGAGCCCGCAGCAGCGATCGAGGAACGGAAACAAAGAGCGGAAGGAGAGAAGCAGCTGAAAAGCGATCCGACCTGAAGACAAAGCTTTATTTGAAAAAATAAAAGAGTCAAACCTGCTCAAAAGCAATGTCCTTCCTGAGTGGTCCATGGAACCCGCACGGCGACAGTGTGAGTCGTTCGCAGCATGCTAACTGTAGCATGTGTGAAGTACCAAGTTATATGAGCCTAAGATGTTTAGCTGCAAAATTGGCTAAAAAAATAAAAAGTTAGCATGCTAGCACTAACAGCTAGAATGTGTCAAGTACCAAGTTTTATGACAAGGAAGCGTCCACATATAAAATTAGCTTTAAAAAAGGTAGGCATGCTATCAAGTAGCATGTGTCAAGTCCTAAGTCGTATGACTCTGAAGTTTTCAGTTGCGAAATGGGCTGAAAAAAAAAAGTTAGCATGCTAGCACTAACAGCCTGAGTACTAACAGTCTAGTACCAAGTTATATATATGACTAGGAAGCATCCATTTATCAAATTGGTAAGCATTTGTGGAGAGGCAGAGCCGACGTTCCGACGGAGCGGTAGGGCACGCTGTAGCCCGGCCCAAGATGGCGGCAAGGAGGCAAAGAATGCGGCCGAAAGGAGAGGCGGTGCGTACCGGGAGCGACGCCCAAATTATGTGCAGGTGTGTGGATCGCGCACCAGTACACAATAAACTTATCTCCTCAGAATGTAGAAAAGGGGAGAAGGAGGAGAGATCGGGGCAGAAGGGGGAGGAGAGCCGGCAGCAGCGATCGAGGAACGGAAACAAAGAGCAGAAGGAGAGAAGCAGCTGAAAAGAGATCCGACCTGAAGACAAAGCTTTATTTGAAAAAATAAAAGAGTCAAACCTGCTCAAAAGCAATGTCCTTCCTGAGTGGTCCATGGAACCCGCACGAGGACAGTGTGAGTCGTTCACAGCATGCTAACTGTAGCTTGTGTGAAGTACCAAGTTATTTGAGCCTAAGACGTTTAGCTGCAAAATGGGCTAAAAAAAAAAAAAGTTAGCATGCTAGCACTAACAGCTAGAATGTGTCAAGTACCAAGTTATATGACTAGGAAGCGTCCACATATAAAATTAGCTTTAAAAAAGGTAGGCATGCTATCAATCAGCATGTGTCAAGTACTAAGTCGTATGACTCTGAAGTTTTCAGCTGCGAAATGGGCTGAAAAAAAAAGTTAGCGTGCTAGCACTAGCAGCCTGAGTACCAAGTTATATGACAAGGATGCGTCCATATACAAAATTTGCTTTAAAAAAGGTAAGCATGCTAACCGTAGCATGTGTGAAGTACCAAGTTATATGAGCCAAAGATGTTTAGCTGCAAAATTGGCTAAAAAAATGTTAGCATGCTAGCACTAAGAGCTAGAATGTGTCTAGTACCAAGTTTTATGACAAGGAAGTGTCCACATACCAAATTAGCTTTAAAAAAGGGTAAGCATGTAAACCGTAGCATGTGTGAAGTACCAAGTTATATGAGCCTAAGGCCTTTAGTTGCAAAATTGGCTAAAAAAAAAAGTTAGCATGCTAGCACTAACAGCTAGTATGTGTCTAGTACCAAGGTACAAGACCTGGAAGAGTCTATATATAAAATTAGATTTAAAAATATAAGCATGCTAACCGTAGCATATGTGAAGTACCAAGTTACAGGAGCCTAAGGCATTTAGCTGCAAAATTGGCTAAAAAAAAAAATAGTTAGCATGCTAGCACTGACAGTTAGAATGTGTCTAGTACCAAGTTATATGACTAGGAAGCGTCCACATATAAAGTTAGCTTTAAACAAGTTAGGCATGCTAACAGATAGCATGTGTCGAGTAACAAGTCGTATGACTTTGAAGTGTTCAGCTGCAAAATGGGCGAAAAAAAAAAAAGTTAGCATGCTAGCACTGACAGCTAGAATGTGTCTAGTGTAGGTCGCAAAAGAGGTTTGTAAAAGATTTATAAAACGGTCGTAAAAGAGTTTTTAAAAAAAAGAGGTTCGCAAAGAGTTGAATAGAGGTTCGTAAAAGAGTTCAAAAAACGGTCGCAAAAGAGTGCAAAAAGAGGTTCGTAAAAGAGTTCCAAAAATGGTCGTAAAAGAGTTCAAAAAGAGGTTCGCAAAAGAGTTCAAAAAGAGGTTTGTAAAAGAGTTCAAAAAACGGAAATAAAAGAGTTCAAGAAAGAGGTCATAAAAGAGTTCAAAATATGTTTGTAGAATAGTTTGAAAAACGGTTGTAAAAGAGTTCAAAAAGAGGTTTGTAAAAGAGTTCAAAAAGAGGTTAGTAAAAGAGTTCAAAAAATCGTCATAAGAGAGTTCAAAAAGAGGTTCGTAAAAGAGTTCAAAAAGAGGTTTGTAAAAGAGTTCAAAATGAGGTTTGTAAAAGAGTTCAAAAAATCGTCATAAGAGAGTTCAAAAAGAGGTCTGTAAAAGAGTTCAAAAAGAGGTCCATAAAAGAGTTCAAAAAGAGCTCCGTAAAAGAGTTCAAAAAGAGGTTCGTAAAATATATTTTTTTAAAAGAGGATTACCTCCAAATTCTTCCGGACAAGCTAAAATCATCAGCCCGGAGGTTGGGTCTTGGGCGCAGTTGGGTGTTCCAACAAGACAATGACCCCAAAGACACGTCAAAAGCCATTTTCGTTGTTGAAAATGCTCAATTTAGGGGAAAATGATGACTGATAATGATTACTGATAACATAAAACTAAGATATGGATGTTGCGTTCATTGACCTATATTGTGGTAATATCAATTTATCAAAAAAGTGTCACCCCGTATCCTCAATTTGTATTCATTTCTTGCTGGAAAAAGTTTGACCACATCACACTCTTCTTGTCCCAATCGTTGCCGCCATCGCACTCCAGCGGGTGCTTCCGGTGGCTGAATGAGTCGTATCATCCTTCCGGCATGTTCCGTCTGAGTTGGCGGTGACCAGCGGGGCGTCCGCATCAGATACTCCCACCTCTGCCAACTCCACGGACTGACGGTAAACATGTCACGGATCTATTTTAAGCCCTCATCATCTGTTAGTCACTTTTCCTACGAGAGGACTGTGGCTTTATTGAATAATTGAGGCGAGGTATGACAGGTGTACCCGTGATGGACTCAAAAGGCTTTGGCGTTCCGCTTCATCGCACTCGTCAAGGTTCATGACACAAGGGTCGATACTCCCGACAAACGCGGCACTTTTGCGATCCGCATAAAATAGCCAGTAACTATTAAGTGTCTTTTAAAAGAGAGCTTTATCACTTCCAGCAAGAGCTGTGTGAAGCTGATTCAGGGTGCAATGGACACTGTACCAGGCATTCTGTCAGGTTCAAACACCGATGACATCGATTAAACAGGACAAGAAGCAAAGCATCAAACAGAGACAGAATTCAATTCGGCTCAATGAGGAGAAACGTGTGTATCTTTACCTTTGTACAGTGTCATCACGCTCTGACTAAAGATTGCACACCTTCTTTTATTTGGACCTTCCCTGATCACATGGCAACAGCTGCTTCCAAAGGGATGGGGTCATAAACAGCCATTGCCTTTTATTACAAAACAGTTTTAAAGGAAACGTCAGTTCAAAAAGAGGTTCGTAAAAGAGTTTAAAAAAAAAAAAAACGGTCGTAAAAGAGTTCAAAAAGAAGTACGTAAAAGTGTTTAAAAAATGGTCCCAAAAAAGTTAAAAAAGAGAATTGTAAAAGAGTTCAAAAACGGTCATAAAAGAGTTCAAAAAGAGGTTTGTAAAAGAGTTCAAAAAGAGCTTCGTAAAATACTTTTTAAAAATGGTTGTAAAAGAGTTAAAAAAGAAGTTCGTAATAGAGTTCAAAAACGGTCGTAAAAGACTTCAAAAAGAGGTTCGTAAAAGAGTTCAAAAAATGGTTGCAAAAGAGTTCAAAAAGAGGTTCGTAAAAGAGTTTAAAAAACGATCGTAAAGGAGTTGAAAAAGAGGTTTGTAAAAGAGTTGAAAAAGAGGTTTGTAAAAGAGTTCAAGAAAGAGGTTGTAAAAGAGTTCTAAAGTGCTTGTAAAAGAGTTCAAAAATGTGTTCATAAAAGAGTTAAAAACGGTCATAAAAGAGTTCAAGAAAGAGGTCGTGAGAGAGTTCAAAAAGAGGTCATAGAAGAGTTCAAAAATATGTTCGTAAAAAAGTTCAAAAAGAAGTCGTAAAAGAGTTCAAAAATATGTTTGTAAAAGAGTTCAAAAAACAGTCGCAAAAGAGTTCAAAAAGAGGTCGCAAAAGAGTACAAAAAGAAGTTCGTAAAAGAGTTTTTAAAAATGGTCGTATAAGAGGTCAAAAGAGGTTCATAGAAAAGTTTAAAAGGAGGTCCGTAAAATAGTTTATAAATAGGTCGTAAAAGAGTTCAAAATATGTTCGTAAAAGTTTTTTTTTAAAACGGTCGGAAAAGAGTTCAAAAAGAGGTTCTAAAAGAGTTCAAGAAACGGTCGTAAAAGAGTTCAAGAAAG